>NC_057800.1:117719277-117720306 GCF_018294505.1 Triticum aestivum
ATAAGATAATGGGGCAAGTCATGTTACGGACTCGCCTCCGCATGCGTTGCCGCGGCACGCCGCGTCGTCGCCTGCTACGGCTCGTTCCTGGCTCGGCCTCGTCGGGATGGGGGAGGGGGGATCCCGACCCCCCTCCCTCCCGGCTCGGCCTCGCGCTAACGCGGCAGTGCGCTCGTTTGACAGGCGCAGTGCGGTTATTCTGTTTCCCCCCACCCCACCCCACGCACCCACACCCCTAAGATAGATAATGGGGCAAAGTCCATACAAGGAAGATGTGTCAGTATAACTATGCCCCTCGGTACGGTTCGGTGCGGGGGCAAGTCATGCCACAGTACTATATTCAAACAAACAAAAGAAAGAAAAAGAAAAAATTGACAGCACAAGGACAAAAAAGTACCAGTCCAAGTTACTGGTGTAGTGAAGTACTAGATCCAAAAAAACAAAAAAAATTGACCGCCCAAGGACAGGCGTAGGCCCTGACAATGCTAGATACTTGAACTCGAGCCCGTGGGCGAATCCCTAGTAATCCGCATACCCGCAGGGCTTGCCGTCCAGCGCCCATACGTCAAGAGAGAGAGAGAGTGGGCGCCGTGTATAAGCGCTCAGGTAAGTTTTCAGAGGAGTTCGACTGGTGAGCGTCGGCTGCGCTTATAAACAAGTCTAGAGCCCCCTCGACTAGCGAGGTGGGACTAAACACATAGCTCACGCGCACGTCGTGCAGCACAGTCGCGCGAGAGAAGCTATCCGGGCCGAATACAACGACCCAGGCCGATGGCCCAACAAAGTACTTTTCCCATTACAAAAATCCAGTAGATCACGCACGACAAAAAATAAAAAATGAAAATAATTTTTAAAAAAAAACTCACAAGAAAAATCAGTTAATAAACAAAAACATTGTGAAAAAGTTCAAACACATCTTAATGGTAAGAAGTAAAAATATATATATATATATATATATATATATATATAAGACTGTAAATAAAAATTTCAGAAACTAATTTACAAAAAAGTTCAACTACTACAATTCAT
>NC_057800.1:117720498-117777292 GCF_018294505.1 Triticum aestivum
TAAAAAGAAAGTACTGCGCAGCGAAGATTAAATTTTTTTATTTTATAAAATACCAAAACTATCATTATTCATCTATAAAAAAGAAAAAAAAACATGCTCCAAAATTCATGTAAAAAAGTAAGAAAAAAAATATTATACAACAAACAAATTTGATTGGTAATTGACACCCTAAAATAGAGCAGTACTATCATTAATAGAATGTAAGTTCAGCAAACTCAATAACAAAAAAGGGTTCTAAAAAAATCGTCAGCGTATAGCACCGTCTCCGACTTATGAACATGAAAAATATACCAGCCAAAACAAAGGATGCCCATCAGTTCAACTATAGAAAATGTTCTAGTACTAATATAAAGAATGTATAAATAAAACACTTATAATTGAGCAGAACAATAGGAAAAACATTACATAACTAGTTCCATACCATTCTGATAAAACCATACAATTCAACCATCTCACATGCAAATGTTTTAAAAGAAAAAATACTGCAACATAATCAACCATACACAAATCTCATAGCCGACGTCATTTGCCACATATAAACCTACAGCACATAAATTCTGAACGTCAGAGAGTCGTCTTCTCTCAAGAACATAACCATAACCACATCACCATCCTCAAATCCAGACTCAACCGCAAACTCCTTCCACCCAGTACTTAGGTTGATGCAACCATCAAAGTCGATGTGGTAGGCAACACCCATCAACTGATACCCATTCTTGTCTGAAGTCTCCATCTTCAGAACACCGGAACTAGGAGCAACAATCCTGATCCTGGGTGACATTTTCTGCAAATGGACATGGGAGTACAAAACAAAATGAGCACCTGACATAACTGAATTTTTACACAGATATAGGAACTATTTGCATAACAAACTAAAATGGAAAAAATCTGAACCAAAACAATAACACAAAACTAACTAGACATGTGAACTGACTAAACTGAAAAATATACATATCAATACACCTACAGTAAAAACATCTATTCATAAACAGATCAGGGATTATACAAAAAATGGTTTAAATATTGTTAAGTAATGAACAAATACACACAGAAATCCCTAGTGTTAAAATCCAACAAAACCAAATTAAAAATATATAGACAAGCTATTCATAAGACAAAACTGCAGATCCAGTCCATGGGTTTCGAACAGAAACCAACAAGAAAGTAGAAAACAAAACGAATAGAAACACATACCCATGATTCCTTCAAGTCACCATTCGTCAGGCGACAAACATAGAGTGTACGAAACCCATGGTTGCCGTACAACAAACAAGAAAGTTGCCCATGCCGCTGAGTCTGAGTGAGCTCCAAACCGGACTCGTACACACAGCCGTCAGCTATGCACGCCATCTTTACCAGGCATCCGCATGAACAATCCTCCATCGAACACACAGGAACAGAGAAAAAGGCAACGAAAAGAAGAGAGAGGAACCTAGATCTGATTCTGGAAGAATGAATAAAAGGGAGGGGGAAGACTTGGCCACACACCACACATAGATGGATAACGTTTATAGTCAGGGACACTCGCAGATAATAAAAATAATAAATAGGTAGATGGGCAGCCAGCTGGTAGGAAATAGTTATTACACAAGCCATCCAACATTTGACCGCAAATCAGTTCAACTTCAGAAAACCAAGCAGTTCAAAGGTGCACATGTCGAACATATGCAGACAAAATAACACATTCAGAGACAAAAACAAAGTTGAATTCATTTAGTCATTCGAACATATGCTCCCTCACAACAAAAATCTTAAAAACATAATATTCACTACTTCAGTCATAACGATCAAAGAAACGACGCCATTTTGCCCTGGTGGATGGATGTGGAGCCGTGGCTGCTCTCGCCCTAGCCCAACTAATGATCTGAATATGGTTCCTTCCCCTACCCTCTGGGAAAAGAAGCTCCAATTCATTGGAGTTGCAAGTATCCATCACCTCACGTGCAAGTCGTCTGTTGAACTCTGCCTCCAGTTCCTCCTCGGCAACACGTCGCGCCATCTGCCTGCGCCTGCGCCTCCTCCTCCTCTTCTCTGCTACTGCAGCCCTAACATCTCTGGCGTCCCCCTCCTCCTCTGTAACCTCTCCCAGCTCAGGATCCATCTCCCTTTTCTTTGGTTGCAACTCGTAGAATGAAACTGACAGAGGGCTCGGGCTTTATAATCAAAGTGCAGAGCCATCGGTGCGGCTCCCATGTCAACACACAGTAACAAAACTTTGACACGGCAGCATCCAACTACACATACGGGCATCAATTCAAAACAACACTGAAAAACACGCAACTTAATTACACAGTTTGACCAGATTACCCGAAATCGCAGCTTACAGTCAGCCGCCATACAAAACCTCCACCAACGGCAAAACAACATGGGAATCCGGGGTAGAAACAACTCAAAAAATCAAAATTGACAATGCAAATCTTTTCATACAGTCCTTATATCTCTCCCTGCAACACCAATTCGAAAGTAAAACAACAGAAAAAGGAGAACAGATTTCCATGGCGGACGTGGAAAACGACCAAGAACACAAAAACTTGTAATCATAAATTACAGATGAAAAAAATCTCAAAAAACTATAACATACCGATAATTCTCACATCAAAAACGACAAACACGACGTAAATTGAGGCCCACGAACACCACAGTAAACACTGAAGCCCAAAATCACGTCCGCTGCCAAAATGCCCACGCTGTCACCTCCGGTGACTACAGATTGCAAAACTCATCCAGCTGAGCGCGTGGACGTGCAGAACCCCTTACATGTCTCCTCTAGCAACGAATGGCCCGCAGCATCATGCCGGGGAACGACCGGAAGCTCCACGTTGCATCCCCTGTTTCCGTCCGTCGTGCACGCAGGAAGATCAGTTCTTGTTGAAAAACACGCCAGTCCAATCTGTGAACCACGTCAGTTCAAAAAGGGTAACAGAATAATATTCTGTTACGCGTAACAGAATAGCCCAGATGTATATATATATACAAGGCGTTACTTACCTTTGTTCTCCTCGAGCTGCGTCTTGGCAAGGCCGAGCTCTTTCTCGGACCGCTCGAGGTTCTGCCTCAGTGCGGCGACCTCCACAGTCAGTGGGGCAGAGGTCAGTAGCGAAGCCTGCATACGCATACAGACATACTTATATTAGACTCCTGCAGATATTATTTGATCCTCTATTCGGCTTTTTTTGTGAACACCAAACAGAGCATCACGGGCTACTGTCTATGCGGTAATATTTTCCTATATTTTAAATACTTACCTCAAAGCCTGTTAGAAGGTTGGCACAGGCTTCAGTCAGTCCGCTCTTGGCGGACTGAGCCTTCTTGATCACCGCACTCATAATAGTGCGGTGCTCTTCGTCGATGGAAGCGCCGCGAAGCGCTCCCAGCAGGTTGTCCGGTGCCTCTGGATGGACAGAGGTCACTGGCACGGGCGGCTTGCCCCTGTTGGAAGGGGGCCGCCTGCCTGAGTCCGGAACCACTGGAGGTTCCGGCATGGTGTTTGGCTGAGGGCTGAACTTGGAGCCCTTGGGAGTCTCGCTCCCTTTGCGCCTGGAGTCCGGAAGGTCGCCTTGAGGTGCCTCCGGGACTATCTCCCCCCGGCTCGGTGCCCCTTGAGACAATACCTTGACATTGTCCGTAGGGCAAGGAGAGGAGGCGGTTGGAAGTGTATCACTATCCATATCCGACGAGTCGAAGGAACCGTCCGACAAGGATACGTCGATATGGGCTTGGGGCGGACTGCATGATCATATTCGACATTAGGAGAAGGAGTGCAATAAAAGTATGCTATGAGTTACTTTGGTATCCGAATACTTACGACTTTGCCAGGGGCTTTTCCCTGAGTAACCACTCGTCTTCGCCGTTGGCAGCGATGGTGGAACAGTCCGGAAGGAGAGTCCTTCCCTTCTTGGACCCTTCGGCCTCCCCGGTTGGGGCGGCCTTCCTTTTCTTGTCTCCCCAAGCTGGAGGGGGAGAGTCTTCATCTTCCTCCTCCTCGTTTTCACGGGAGGTGTGTGTCTCGGAGTTATCGGACTTCCTATACCACCTGGCGCCGGGAACTCTTTCAGGTTCCCTTGGCCTTCTTCTTGGTCTTCTCCGGCACCTCATATGGAGCCGGAGTCTGCATCTCCGTCAGGAGAGTGTCTACAGGGTCTTCAGGCAGAGGGGCCGGACAGTTAATCTACTTCGATGTCTCCACCCAGTCCTGTCAAAGGCATGGGAGCTCAGACCCCACGCATGGTTAAGCTATGGGAAATAAATACCCTACCAGATGTACAGAACTTATCGGATTCGCAGGGCGCCTCGCGCTTAGCCCGCGGTCCTCGGTAAGAGAAGGAGGGACCCCGGCGCCCTTGAACATCACCCTCCACACGTCCTTATGCGTCATGTCGAAGAGCTCGCGTAGAGTCTGGTGCTGGGCTGGGTCAAACTCCCATAAGTTGAAAGCCTGTTGTTGACACGGGAGGATCCGGCGGAAGAGCATGACCTGGACTATGTTGACAAGCTTAAGTTTCTTGCTTATCATGTTCCGGATACACTTCTGGAGTCCGTCCAGCTCCACCGATGAACCCCAGGACAGGCCCTTCTCCTTCCAGGAAGTGAGCCGCGTGGGGATTCCGGATCGAAACTCAGGGTCCGCCACCCAGTTGGTGTCACGCGGCTCGGTGATGTAGAACCACCCCGATTGCCGCCCCTTCATGGTCTCCACGAAGGAGCCCTCGAGCCATGTAACGTTGGACATTTTGCCCACCATGGCTCCGCCGAATTTCGCTTGTTGGCCGCCTACTACCTTTGGCTTGATATTGAAGGTCTTCAGCCATAGGCGGAAGTGGGGCCGGATGCAGAGGAAAGCCTCGCACACGATGATGAACGCCGAGATGTTGAGGATGAAATTCGGGGCCAGATCATGAAAGTCTATCCCATAATAGAACATAAGGCCGCGGACGAATGGATGGAGGGGAAACCCCAGTCTGCGGACGAAGTGGGGGGAGGAAAACCACCCTTTCTTGAGGTTTCGGGGTAGGGACGATATACCCCGCGGCTGGCAGCCGGTGCGCGATATTCGCGGCTAAGTATCCGGCCCCATGTAGTTTTTTGATGTGTCCCTCCGTGACGGAGGAGACCATCCACTTGCCTCCCGCTCCGAATATGTTTGGAGAGAGTTGAGGAGAAGGATGTGGAATTGGGCGATGGAGCTCGAGTGCGCGAGAATGGATGAGCAAGGAGGAAGAAGGCGTGGGTAGAAAAAGGTGAAACCTTATCCCTTTATAAGGGCGGACGAAACTATGCGCCTCCACCAGCCTGGTAAAACTCGCTTATCCCCCAAGCGTCGTAATTGATGGCGCGGTTGGGTTACCCACATCCGTATTGATGGGAATCCCGTAGTAAGGGGACACGATCTCTGCTTCGACAAGACGTGCCAAGGAAACTGCCTCACGAAACACGCTGAGATAGGTTATGAAAAATGATTCAAATAAAGACCTGGCTGTGGTGTGATGTCACGCTACGGGGTACGTCAGCAGATTAGATTTGTGGAAATATTATTCTCTCTACGGTGCTATGTGGAACTTGTTTTGCAGAGCCGGACACGATCCTCGTGTTCAAAATCTTCTATGAAGTATTCTGAGGAGGAACCCACCTTGCAATGCCGAAAACAATCTGCGCGCCGGACTCATCGTCATTGAAGCCTGGTTAAGGGGCTACTAAGGGAGTCCTGGATTAGGGGGTATCTGGATAGCCGGACTATATCCTTTGGCCGGATTGTTGGACTATGAAGATACAAGATTGAAGACTTCGTCCCGTGTCCGGATGGGCCTCTCCTTGGCGTGGAAGGAAAGCTTGGCAATACGGATATGTGGATCTCCTTCCTTGTAACCAACCTCGTGTAACCCTAGCCCCCTCCAGTGTCTATATAAACCGGAGGGTTTTAGTCCGTAGAACAACAACAATCAGACCATAGGCTAGCTTCTAGGGTTTAGCCTCTTCGATCTCGTGGTAGATCAACTCTTGTACTACTCATATCATCAAGAACAATCAAGCAGGACGTAGTGTTTTTCCTCCATCAAGAGGGCCCGAACCTGGGTAAACATCGTGTCCCCTGCCTCCTATTACCATCTGCCTAGACGCACAGTTCGGGACCCCCTACCCGAGATCCGCCAGTTTTGACACCGACAGCCACATCTCTAACATCCCGGCGGATCATGTCCGCCGGGGGAAGGGTGGATGCTTTTAGTGTAGATGAAGTCGCCGTTGCCGACGGCGAAAAACCACTGTCGGCACATCCCAATCAGGGGTCCCCGCCGTTCTCTCTCACAAAGCCGGTGAGGTTGCCTTCGTCCATTGCTCACTATCGCGACGTGGGCAGTTGCCTCCTCCCACCGCCCTCCTCTAGGTTGAGCTCCGTCCCGACATCCCTCAGGTACAACTCCCTTTACAGCAGGCTTGCACCACTGCTCCAGCTGCCCACATCACTCCATGTGGATATTTCTCTACTTCTTTGCCCCACACATACCTCTACTGGCTTCTACGTACTGTATTTTTGATGAGTTTATGTCTTATCAAATAGTCCCAGTAATCTTATTGTAATCACGCTTCTTCAATTTCTTTGCCACAGGGATGCTCATCTCGATTTTGGTGAAACTACACAAAATGATCCGTTGGTCAAAGGGTTGCAAACTTCATTTCTTTGGAAGCTCCAACATTGCCAGCAAATTAAAGCCTGGTTAGGCCTTCTTTGGTTCATAGGATAGGAATTTTATAGGAATAGGAAAATCATAGGAAGTGAGATGACATGCATGTCAATTCCTATAGAGAAAGAGATGGCATTTGGTGCATAGGATAGGATTTTTTCCATTGAGTCTAGGCTAATGTTTTTCCCTCCAAAACGTGAAGGATTGATTCCTATCCTACATAGGAATAGGAATCCATTCCTACAAACCAAAGGGCTTCAAAGGAATTTTTCCTTTGCAAATCTTATCCTATAGAATTCCTACAAAAATCCTACAAACCAAAGGAGGCCTTAGGGTTTACGGGTCAAGGGCTACGAACTGCATGGATCGTTTTTTTCTTTAGCTGTCTCTGTTCGAAAATAAGTGTCAACTTTAGTAGTAGTACAACTTTGTACTAAAGTTTGCATAAAGTTGAGACACTTATTCTGGAACGGAGGGAGTACATATTGGCTATGATCTGTCAATCATTGAGATGCAATAGCATGCATGTTAGTCTCCTTTATATTTGATGAAATGTTGCAACGGGCAACCTTGGATGCAAGATACATGAAACAGAAGTTGGAAGCTTCATAGCATTGTACAAATTTATCTTGCTGCTAAATTACAGTACGTACTATACTAGTACTATGTAAAGAGGTAGGTGTCGCACGGTGTCCAGAAAATATGGTGATAGTGTGAGGTGGGCCATGTAATCACTGAGCCTGTGTGTTTTCACCACACTCGCACTCCTCTGCTGAGAATGGAGAAAATTGCAATCTAGTAGTACCTACTTTCGCTGAAAGCTTGGGACATCCAGCAGTCGTACCACCTCGATAATATTGACCAATGAGCCGTCAAAGCACATAGACCCAGCAGTAAGTTGGATGGACAAAGCAACCATCACTCTTGAATTCGCTTCTCCCTTCAACGCTGCTACCTCTTGAGCACTGCGTTGGATTTCCCCGAAGAGGAGAGGATGATGCAGCAAAGTATCGTAAGTATTTCCCTCAGTTTTTGAGAACCAAGGTATCAATCCAGTAGGAGGCTACGCGCGAGTCCCTCGTACCTACACAAAAACAATAGCTCAACGCAACCAATGCGCTTAGGGGTTGTCAATCCCTTCACGGTCACTTACGAAAGTGAGATCTGATAGAGATGATAAATAACATTTTTGGTATTTTTGGTATAGAGATGCAAAGTGAAAATTAAATGGCAAAGTAAAAAAGCAAAGCAATAATAAAGTGATGGAGATTGATATGATGAGAAAGAGACCCGGGGGCCATAGGTTTCACTAGTGGCATCTCTCGAGAGCATAAGTATTCTACGGTGTGTGAACAAATTACTGTTGAGCAATTGACAGAATTGAGCATAGTTATTAGAATATCTAGGTGTGATCATGTATATAGGCATCACATCCGAGACAAGTAGACCGACTCCTGCCTGCATCTACTACTATTACTCCACTCATCGACCGCTATACAGCATGCATCTAGAGTATTAAGTTAAAAACAGAGTAATGCCTTAAGCAAGATGACATGATGTAGAGGTATAGTTTCATGCAATATGATAAAAAAACCATCTTGTTATCCTCGATGGCAACAATACAATACGTGCCTTGCTTCCCCTTATGTCACTGGGAAAGGACACCGCAAGATCGAACCCAAAGCTAAGCACTTCTCCCATGGCAAGAAAAACCAATCTAGTAGGCCAAACCAAACTGATAATTCAAAGAGACTTGCAAAGATAACCAATCATACATAAAAGAATTCAGAGAAGATTCAAATATTATTCATAAATAGACTGGATCATAAACCCACAATTCATCAGTCTCAACAAACACACCGCAAAAAGAAGATTACATCGAATAGATCTCCGCGAGAGAGGGGGAGAACATTGTATTGAGATCCAAAAAGAGAGAATAAGCCATCTAGCTACTAACTATGGACCCGTAGGTCTAAAGTAAACTACTCACACTTCATCGGAGGGGCTTGGATGATGATGTAGAAGCCCTCCGTGATCGATGCCCCCTCCGATGGAGCTCCGGAACAGGCCCCAAGATGGGATCTCGTGGATACAGAAAGTTGCAGCGGTGGAATTAGGTTTTTGGCGCTGTATCTGATCGTTTGGGGGTACGTAGGTATATATAGGAGGAAGGAGTACGTCGGTGGAGCTTCGAGGGGCCCACGAGGCAGGGGGCACGCCCTAGGGGGTGCGCCCTCCACCCTCGTGACCGCCTCGTGGCTTTCTTGACGGAGGGTCCAAGTCTCCTGGGTCTTACCTGATGAGAAAATCGCGTTCCCGAAGGTTTCATTCCGTTTGGACTCCGTTTGATATTCTGTTTCTCTGAAACACTGAAATAGGCAAAAAAAATAGCAATTCTGGGCTGGGCCTCCGGTTAATAGGTTAGTCCCAAAAATGATATAAAAGTGGAAAATAAAGCCCAATATAGTCCAAAACAGTAGGTAATATAGCATGGAGCAATCAAAAATTATAGATACGTTGGAGACGTATCAAGCATCCCCAAGCTTAATCCCTGCTCGTCCTCGAGTAGGTAAATGATAAAAATAGAATTTTTTATGCGAAGTGCTACTTGGCATAATTTCAATGTAAATCTTCTTAATTGTGGTATGAATATTCAGATTCAAAAGATTCAAGACAAAAGTTCATGTTTGACATAAAAATAATAATACTTCAAGCATACTAACAAAGCAATTATGTCTTCTCAAAATAACATGGCTAAAGAAAGCTATCCCTACAAAATCATATAGTCTGGCTATGCTCTATCTTCACCACACAAAGTATTTAAATCATGCACAACCCCGATGACAAGCCAAGCAATTGTTTCATACTTTTGACATTTTCAAAACTTTTTCGATCTTCACGCAATACATGAGCGTGAGCCATGGATATAGCACTATATGTGGAATATAATGGTGGTTGTGGAGAAGACAAAAAGAAGGGAATATAGTCTCACATCAACTAGGCGTATCAACGAGCTATGGAGATGCCCATCAATAGATATCAATGTGAGTGAGTAGGGATTGCCATGCAACGGATGCACTAGAGCTATAAGTATATGAAAGCTCAACAAAAGAAACTAAGTGGGTGTGCATCCAACTTGCTTGCTCACAAAGACCTAGGGCATTTTGAGGAAGCCCATCATTGGAATGTACAAGCCAAGTTCTATAATGAAAAATTCCCACTAGTATATGAAAGTGACAAAATGAGAGACTCTCTATCATGAAGATCATGGTGCTACTTTGAAGCACAAGTGTGGTAAAAGGATAGTAACATTGTCCCTTCTCTCTTTTTCTCTCATTTTTTTGTTTGGGCCTTCTCTTTTTTTATGGCCTCTTTTTTCGTCCGGAGTCTTATCCCGACTTGTGGGGGAATCATAGTCTCCATCATCCTTTCCTCACGTGGGACAATGCTCTAAAAATGATGATCATCACACTTTTTATTTTTCTTACAACTCAACAATTACAACTCAATACTTAGAACAAAATATGACTCTATATGATTGCCTCCGGGGGTGTACCGGGATATGCAATGAATCAAGAGTGACATGTATGAAAGAATTATGAATAGTGGCTTTGCCACAAATACGATGTCAACTACATGATCATGCTAGCAATATGACAATGATGGAGCGTGTCATAATGAACGGAACGGTGGAAAGTTGCATGGCAATATATCTCGGAATGGCTATGGAAATGCCATGATAGGTAGGTATGGTGGCTGTTTTGAGGAAGGTATTTGGTGGGTGTATGATACCGGCGAAAAGTGCGCGGTATTAGAGAGGCTAGCAATGGTGGAACGAAGGAAAGTGCGTATAATCCATGGACTCAACATTAGTCAAAAAGAACTCATATACTTATTGCAAAAATCTAGAAGTTATCAAAGCAAAGTATTATGCGCATGCTCCTAGGGGGATAGATTGGTAGGAAAAGACCATCGCTCGTCCCCGACCGCCACTCATAAGGAAGACAATCCATAAATAAATCATGCTCTGACTTCATCACATAACGGTTCACCATACGTGCATGCTACGGGAATCACAAACTTTAACACAAGCATTTCTCAAATTCACAACTACTCAACTAGCATGACTCTAATATCACCATCCACATATCTCAAAACAATTATCAAGCATCAATTTTTTTCTTAGTATTCAACGCACTCAAAAGAAAGTTTTACAAATCTTGAATACCAAGCATATTATTATTAAGCAAATTACCATGCTATTAAGACTCTCAAAACAATCTAAGTGAAGCATGAGAGATCAATAGTTTCTATAAAACAAATCCACCACCATGCTCTAAAATATATAAGTGAAGCACTAGAGGAAAACTATAAAACTCAAAAGATATAAGTGAAGCACTAGAGTAACACTATAGAGCTCAAAAGATATAAGTGAAGCACATAGGTATTCTATCAAATTCCAAATTATGTATGGCTCTCTCAAAAGGTGTGTACATCAAGGATGATTGTGGTAGACTAACAAGCAAAGACTCAATCATAAAAGATGCTCCAAGCAAAACACATATCATGTGGTGAATAAAAATATAGCTCCAAGTAAAGTTACCGATAGACGTAGACGAAAGAGGGGATGCCTTCCGGGGCATCCCCAAGCTTTGGATTTTAGGTGTCCTTAGATTATCTTGGGGGTGCCATGGGCATCCCCAAGCTTAGGCTCTTGCCACTCCTTGTTCCATAATCCATCAAATCTTTACCCAAAACTTGAAAACTTCACAACACAAAACTTAAAGTAGAAAATCTTGTGAGCTCCGTTAGCGCAAGAAAACAAAAGACCACTTCAAGCTACTGTAATGAACTCATTCGTTATTTATATTGGTGTTAAACCTACTGTATTACAACTTCTCTATGGTTTATAAACTATTTTACTAGCCATAGATTCATCAAAATAAGCAAACAACACACGAAAAACAGAATCTGTCAAAAACAGAACAGTCTATAGTAATCCGTATCTAGCGCAAGATATGGAACCCAAAAAATTCTAAAATAAAATGCTGGACGTGAGGAATTTATCTATTAATCATCTGCAAAAAGAATTAACTAAATATCACTCTCCAAATAAAAATGACAGCAGTTCTCATGAGTGCTAAAGTTTCTGTTTTTACAGCAAGTTCAACAAGACTTTCCCCAAGTCTTCCCAACGGTTCTACTTGGAACAAACACTAATTAAACAAAAAAACACAACCAAAACATAGGATAAATAATTTATTTATTAATAAACAGGAGCAAAAAGCAAGGAATAAAAATAAAATTGGGTTGCTTCCCAACAAGCGCTATCGTTTAACGCCCCTAGCTAGGCATAACAAGCAAGAATAGATCTAGGTATTGCCATCTTTGGTAGGCAATCCATAATTGGCTATCATGATAGATTCATATGGTAATTTTATTTTATTTCTAGGGAAGTGTTCCATGCCCTTTTTTAATGGAAATTTAAATCTAATATTCCCTTCCTTCATATCAATAATTGCACCAACCGTTCTAAGGAAAGGTCTACCGAGAATAATAGGGCAAGAAGGATTGCAATCTATATCAAGAATGATAAAATCTATGGGCACATAATTCCTATTTGCAATAATAAGAACATCATTAATTCTTCCCATAGGTTTCTTAATAGTGGAATCCTCAAGATGCAAGTTTAGAGAGCAATCATCAAAATCACAGAAATCTAGCAAATCACACAAAGTTTTGGGAACAGTAGAGACACTAGCACCCAAATCACAGAAAGCATAAAACTCATAATCTTTAATTTTAATTTTAATAGTAGGTTCCCACTAATCATAAAGTTTTCTAGGGATAGACACTTTAAACTCAAGTTTTTCTTCATAAGATTGCATCAAGGCATCAACGATATGTTCGGTAAAGGCTTTATTTTGACTATAAGCATGAGGAGAATTTAGCATGGATTGCAACAAGGAAATACAACCAATTAAAGAGCAATTTTCATAATTAAATTCCTTGAAATCCAATATAGTGGGTTTAGCATCATCTAGAGTTTTATTTCTTTTAATCCCACTTTTATCAATTTCACCATCAAGATCTAAATACTTCGAATTTTTAGAACACCTTTTAGGTAAATATGGATCATATTCAGTCCCATCATTATCAAGATTAATATTGAAAAACAAAGATTTAATAGGGGACACATCAATAACTTTTAGATCTTCATCTTGATTTTCATAGGAATCTGGTTTAGCGGCCATCTTATTGACTAAGGTAGCTTGCATATCCGAAATTTCAGCACTTAATTTTTCAAGACGAGCAATTTGGGATCTTATACCATCAAATTCTTTAGACATATTATCGAGCTCTTTATTCATATAACTCATAAAAACTTTTTGTTCCTTAAGCTCATTTCTAAAGAAATTATTATGCTCAAAATGCAAAACCATAAACTTCATGATGTTGTTTTCGATCTCCTCTAACCATTTAAGGTGAAGATCACCGAATCTAGGAAGAGCCATCGCAACAAACAAGCAATCCAACACACGAGCAAACAAAAAGCAAATGGGCAAAAGAGGTAAATAGAGAGGGAGGATAGAGAGAGAGAGGGTGAATAAAATGACAAGGGTGAAGTGGGGGAGAGGAAAACGAGAGGCAAATGGAAAATAATGTAATGCGGGAGATAGGGATTGTGATGGGTACTTGGTATGTTGACTTTTGCGCAGACTCCCCGGCAACGGTGCCAGAAATTCTTCTTGCTACCTCTTGAGCACTGCGTTGGATTTCCCCGAAGAGGAGAGGATGATGCAGCAAAGTAGCGCAAGTATTTCCCTCAGTTTTTGAGAACCAAGGATCAATCCAGTAGGAGGCTACACGCGAGTCCCTCGTACCTACACAAAAACAATAGCTCAACGCAACCAACGCGCTTAGGGGTTGTCAATCCCTTCACGGTCACTTACGAAAGTGAGATCCGATAGAGATGATAAATAATATTTTTGGTATTTTGGTATAGAGATGCAAAGTGAAAAGTAAAAGGAAAAGTAAAAAAGCAAAGCAATAATAAAGTGATGGAGATTGATATGATGAGAAAGAGACCTGGGGGCCATAGGTTTCACTAGTGGCTTCTCTCAAGAGCATAAGTATTCTACGATGGGTGAACAAATTACTGTTGAGCAATTGACAGAACTGAGCATAGTTATGAGAATATCTAGGTATGATCATGTATATAGGCACCACGTCCGAGACAAGTAGACCAAAACGATTCTGCATCTACTACTATTACTCCACTCATCGACCGCTATTCAGCATGCATCTAGAGTATTACGTTACAAACAGAGTAACGCCTTAAGCAAGATGACATGATGTAGAGGGATAGTTTCATGCAATATGATAAAAAACCCATCTTGTTATCCTCAATGGAGATGATACAATACGTGCCTTGCTGCCCCTTCTGTCACTGGGAAAGGACACCGCAAGATCGAACCCAAAGCTAAGCACTTCTCCCATGGCAAGAACAACCAATCTAGTAGGCCAAACCAAACTGATAATTCGAAGATACTTGCAAAGATAACCAATCATACATAAAATAATTCAGAGAAGATTCAAATATTATTCATAGATAGACTTGATCATAAACCCACAATTCATCGGTCTCAACAAACACACCGCAAAAAGAAGATTACATCGAATAGATCTCCACGAGAGAGGGGGAGAACATTGTATTGAGATCCAAAAAGAGAGAAGAAGCCATCTAGCTAATAACTATGGACCCGTAGGTCTGAAGTAAACTACTCACACTTCATCGAAGGGGCTTGGATGATGATGTAGAAGCCCTCCGTGATCGATGCCCCCTCCAGCGGAGCTCCGGAACAGACCCTAAGATGGGATCTCGTGGATACAGAAAGTTGCGGCGGTGGAATTAGATTTTTGGCTCCGTATCTGATCGTTTGGGGGTACGTAGGTATATATAGGAGGAAGGAGTACGTCGGTGGAGCTTCGAGGGGCCCATGAGGCAGGGGGCGCGCCCTAGGGGGGTCGTGCCCTCCACCCTCGTGACCGCCTCATGGCTTTCTTGATGGAGGGTCCAAGTCTTCTGGGTCTTATCTGATGAGAAAATTGTGTTCCCGAAGGTTTCATTCCGTTTGGACTCCGTTCGATATTCTGTTTCTCCGAAACACTGAAATAGGCAAAAAGAGCAATTCTGGGCTGGGCCTCCGGTTAATAGGTTAGTCCCAAAAATAATATAAAAGTGGAAAATAAAGCCCAATATAGTCCAAAACAGTAGGTAATATAGCATGGAGCAATCAAAAATTATAGATACTCTGGAGACGTATCAAACGCAGGCGCCAGTGAGAGGTCGCGTCCGCTCTGCCCGGGCATGAATGCGGCACCGATTCATTGGAGCGGGGCTGACCGTTTTGGGCGGGAAGCGCGCGCGGGCGATGGGGGGGCTTTGGGTGGGCCAGGCTGGTCATGAGCGGGCACGGCAGCTGTCCCGCCGGTCCCAACAAGACGCCCGGAAATGAGAGGATTGTTGGAAATATGCCCTAGAGGCAATAATAAAATGGTTATTATTACATTTCCTTGTCCATGATAATTGTCTATTGTTCATGCTATAATTGTGTTATCCGGAAATCGTAATACATGTGTGAATATATAGACCACAACATGTCCCTAGTAAGCCTCTAGTTGACTAGCTCATTGATCAATAGATGGTTATGGTTTCCTAACCATGGACATTGGATGTCATTGATAACGGGATCACATCATTAGGATAATGATGTGATGGACAAGACCCAATCCTAAGCATAGCACAAGATCGTGTAGTTCATTTGCTAGAGCTTTTCTAAGTCTCAAGTATCATTTCCTTAGAGCATGAGATTGTGCAACTCCTGGATACCGTACGAGTGCTTTGGGTGTGCCAAACGTCACAACATAACTGGGTGGCTATAAAGGTACACTACAGGTATCTCCGAAAGTGTCTGTTGGGTTCGCATGAATCGAGACTGGGATTTGTCACTCCGTATGACGGAGAGGTATCTCTGGGCCCACTCGGTAATGCATCATCATAATGAGCTCAGTGTGACTAAATAGTTGGTCACGAGATGATGTGTTACGGAACGAGTAAAGTGACTTGCCGATAATGAGATTGAACAAGGTATTGGGATACCAATGATCGAATCTCGGGCAAGTAACGTACGGAATGACAAAGGGAATTGGATACGGGATTGATTGAATCCTTGACATTGTGGTTCATCCGATGAGATCATCGTGGAACATGTGGGAGCCAACATGGGTATCCAGATCCCGCTATTGGTTATTGACCGGAGAGTCATCTCGGTCATGTCTGCATGTCTCCCGAACCCATAGGGTCTACACACTTAAGGTTCGGTGACGCTAGGGTTGTTGAGATATTAGTATGCGGTAACCCGAAAGTTGTTTGGAGTCCCGGATGAGATCCCGGACGTCACGAGGAGTTCCGGAATGGTCCAGTGGTGAAGATTTATATATAGGAAGTCCAGTTTCGGCCATCGGGAAGGTTTCGGGGGTAATCGGTATTGTACCGGGACCACCGGAAGGGTCCCGGGGGTCCACCGGGTGGGGCCACCTATCCCGGAGGGCCCCATGGGCTGAAGTGGGAGGGGAACCAGCCCCTGGTGGGCTGGTGCGCTCCCCACGGGCCTCCCCCTGCGCCTAGGGTTGGAAACCCTAGGGGTGGGGGGCGCCCCACTTGGCTTGGGGGGCAAGTCCCCCTTGGCCGCCGCCCCCCTTGGAGATCCCATCTCCTAGGGCCGCCCCCCCTAGGGGCCCTATATATAGTGGGGGTGGGAGGGCAGCCGAACCAAGTCCCTGGCCCCTCCCTCTCCCTCGTAACACCTCACTCTTGCTCTCTCTCTCTCTCTCTCTCTCCGTCGTGCTGCTGGATCTCCAACAACCTCTCCTTCCCCTTGCTAGATCAAGAAGGAGGAGACATCTTCCCAACCGTACGTGTGTTGAACGCGGAGGTGCCGTCCGTTCGGCACTTGGTCATTGGTGATTTGGATCGCGACGAGTACGACTCCATCAACCCTGTTCTCTTGAACGCTTCCACTCGCGATCTACAAGGGTATGTAGATGCCCTCCCCTTTCCCTCGTTGCTAGATGACTCCATAGATTGATCTTGGTGATGCGTAGAAAATTTTAAAATTCTGCTATGTTCCCCAACAATGGCATCATGAGCTAGGTCTATGCGTAGTTTTTATGCACGAGTAGAACACAAGTTGTTGTGGGCGTTGATTTTGTCAATTTACTTGCCGTTACTAGTCTTATCTTGATTCGGCGGCATCGTGGGATGAAGCGGCCCAGACCGACCTTACACTTACGCTTACGTGAGACTGGTTCCATCGACTGACATGCACTAGTTGCATAAGGTGGCTAACGGGTGTCTCTCTCTCCCACTTTAGTCAGATTGGATTCGATGAAAAGGGTCCTTATGAAGGGTAAATAGAAATTGGCATATCACGTTGTGGTTTTGGCGTAGGTAAGAAACGTTCTTGCTAGAAACCTATAGCAGCCATGTAAAAACTTGCAACAACAATTATAGGACGTCTAACTTATTTTTGCAGCATGTGCCATGTGATGTGATATGGCCAAAAGGATGTGATGAATGATATATGTGATGTATGAGATTGATCATGTTCTTGTAATAGGAATCACGATGTGCATGTCGATGAGTATGACAACCGGCAGGAGCCATAGGAGTTGTCTTAATTTATTTATGACATGCGTGTCAACATAAACGTCATGTAATTACTTTACTTTATTACTAAACTGTTAGCCATAGTAGTAGAAGTAATAGATGACAAGACAACTTCATGAAGACACGATGATGGAGATCATGATGATGGAGGTCATGGTGTCATGCCGGTGATGATGATGATCATGGCGCCCCGAAGATGGAGATCAAAAGGAGCAAATGATATTGGCCATGTCATGTCACTATTTGATTGCATGTGATGTTTATCATGTTTTTGCTTCTTATTTGCTTAGAACGACGTAGTAAATAAGATGGTCCCTCACAATAATTTCAAGAAAGTGTTCCCCCTAACTGTGCACCGTTGCTAAGGTCCGTTCTTCTGAAGCACCACGTGATGATCGGGTGTGATAGGTTCTAACGTTCGTATACAACGGGTGTAAGAAAAATTTACAGACGCAATACACTTAGGTTGACTTGACGAGCCTAGCATGTACAGACATGGCCTCGGAACACGGAAGACCAAAAGGTTAAACATGAGTCGTATACAAGATACGATCAACATGAAGATGTTCACCGATCATGACTAGTCCGTCTCACGTGATGATCGGACACGGCCTAGTTGAATTGGATCATGTATCACTTAGATGACTAGAGGGATGTTATCTGAGTGGGAGTTCATTGAATAATTTCATTAGATGAACTTAATTATCATGAACTTAGTCTAAAATCTTCACAATATGACTTGTAGATCAAATGGCCCACGCTAATGTTGTCCTCAACTTCAACGCGTTCCTAGAGAAAACCAAGCTGAAAGACGATGGTAGCAACTATACGGACTGGGTCTGGAACTTGAGGATCATCCTCATAGCTGCCAAGAAAGCATATGTCCTTGAAGCACCGCTAGGTGAAGCACCACCCCCAGCAAACCAAGACGTTATGAACGCTTGGCAGTCCCGTCTTGATGATTACTCCCTGGTTCAGTGCGGCATGCTTTACAGCTTAGAACCGGGGCTCCAGAAGCGTTTTGAGCAACACGGAGCATATGAGATGTTCCAAGAGCTGAAAATGGTTTTCCAAGCTCATGCCCAGGTCGAGAGATATGAAGTCTCCGACAAGTTCTACAGTTGTAAGATGGAGGAGAATAGTTCCGTCAGCGAGCACATACTCAAAATGTCTGGGTTGCACAACCGCTTGTCTCAGCTGGGAGTTAATCTCCCGGATGATGCGGTCGTTGACAGAATCATTCAGTCGCTCCCACCTAGCTACAAGAGCTTTGTGATGAACTTCAATATGCAGGGGATGGAAAAGACCATTCATGAGGAATATTCGATGTTGAAATCAGCGGAGGTGGGAATCAAAAAGGAACATCAAGTGTTGATGGTGAATAAAACCACTAAGTTCAAGAAAGGCAAGTGTAAAAAGAACTTCAAGAAGGACGGCAAGAGAGTTGCCGCGCCCGGTAAGCAAGATGCCGGGAAGAAGCCAAAGAATGGACCCAAGCCCGAGACTGAGTGTTTTTATTGCAAGGGAAGTGGTCACTGGAAGCGGAACTGCCGCAAGTACTTAGCGGACAAGAAGGCCGGCAACACCAAAGGTATATGTGATATACATGTTATTGATGTGTACCTTACCATTACTTGTAGTAGCTCCTGGGTATTTGATACCAGTGTGGTTGCTCATATTTGTAACTCAAAACAGGAGCTGCGGAATAAGTGGAGACTGGCGAAGGACGAGGTGACGATGCGCGTCGGGAATGGTTCCAAGGTCGATGTGATCGTCGTCGGCACGCTACCTCTACATTTACCTACGTGATTAGTTTTAAACCTCAATAATTGTTATTTAGTGCCAGCTTTGAGCATGAACATTGTATCAGGATCTCGTTTAATACGAGATGGCTACTCATTTAAATCCGAGAATAATGGTTGTTCTATTTATATGAGAGATATGTTTTATGGTCATGCCCCGCTGGTCAATGGTTTATTCTTATTTAATCTCGAACGTAATGTTACACATATTCATAGTGTGAATACCAAAAGATGTAAGGTTGATAATGATAGTCCCACATACTTGTGGCACTGCCGCCTTGGTCACATTGGTGTCAAACGCATGAAGAAACTCCATGCAGATGGACTTTTGGAGTCTCTTGATTATGAATCATTTGACACGTGTGAACCATGCCTCATGGGAAAAATGACCAAGACTCCGTTCTCCGGAACAATGGAGCGAGCAACCAACTTGTTGGAAATCATACATACTGATGTGTGCGGTCCAATGAGTGTTGAGGCTCGCGGTGGCTATCGTTATGTTCTCACCCTCACTGATGACTTGAGTAGATATGGGTATGTCTACTTAATGAAACACAAGTCTGAGAACTTTGAAAAGTTCAAGGAATTTCAGAGTGAGGTTGAGAATCAATGTGACAGGAAAATCAAGTTCTTGCGATCAGATCGTGGGGGAGAATACTTGAGTCACGAATTTGGCACGCACTTAAGGAAATGTGGAATAGTTTCACAACTCATGCTGCCTGGAATACCTCAGCGTAATGGTGTGTCCGAACGTCGTAATCGCACTCTATTGGATATGATGCGATCTATGATGTCTCTTACCGATCTACCGCTGTCATTTTGGGGCTATGCTTTAGAGACTGCCGCATTCACTTTAAATAGGGCTCCGTCGAAATCCGTTGAGACGACACCATATGAATTATGGTTTGGGAAGAAACCTAAGCTGTCATTTCTAAAAGTTTGGGGATGCGATGCTTATGTGAAGAGACTTCAACCTGAAAAGCTCGAACCCAAATCGGAAAAATGCGTCTTCATAGGATACCCTAAAGAAACTATTGGGTATACCTTCTACCTCAGATCTTAAGGCAAGATCTTTGTTGCCAAGAATGGATCCTTTCTAGAGAAAGAGTTTCTCTCGAAAGAAGTAAGTGGGAGGAAAGTAGAACTTGATGAAGTATTGCCTCTTGAACCGGAGAATGGCGCAGCTCAAGAAAATGTTCCTGAGGTGCCTGCACCGACTAGAGAGGAAGTTAATAATGATGATCATGAAACTTCAGATCAAGTTGCTACTGAACTTCGTAGGTCCACAAGGACACGTTCCGCACCAGAGTGGTACGATAACCCTGTCCTGGAAATCATCTTGTTAGACAATGGTGAACCTTCAAACTATGAAGAAGCGATGGCGGGCCCAGACTCCGACAAATGGCTGGAAGCCATGAAATCCGATATAGGATCCATGTATGAAAATGAAGTATGGACTTTGACTGACTTGCCCGATGATCGGCGAGCCATAGAAAAGAAATGGATCTTTAAGAAGAAGACATATGCGGATGGTAATGTGACCATCTATAAAGCTCGGCTTGTCGCTAAGGGTTATCGACAAGTTCAAGGGGTTGACTACGATGAGACTTTCTCACTCGTAGCGAAGCTGAAGTCCGTCCGAATCATGTTAGCAATCGCCGCATTCTATGATTATGAGATATGGCAAATGGACGTCAAAATGGCATTCCTTAATGGTTTCCTTAAGGAAGAATTGTATATGATGCAGCCGGAAGGTTTTGTCGATCCTAAGAATGCTGACAAGGTGTGCAAGCTCCAATGCTCGATCTATGGGCTGGTGCAAGAATCTCGGAGTTGGAACATTCGTTTTGATGAGATGATCAAAGCGTTTGGGTTTACGCAGACTTATGGAGAAGCCTGCGTTTACAAGAAAGTGAGTGGGAGCTCTGTAGAATTTCTCATATTGTATGTGGATGACATACTATTGATGGGAAATGATATAGAATTCTTGGAAAGCATAAAGGCCTACTTGAACAAGTGTTTTTCAATGAAGGATCTTGGAGAAGCTGCTTACATATTAGGCATCAAGATCTATAGAGATAGATCAAGACGCCTCATTGGTCTTTCACAGAGTACGTACCTTGACATGATATTGAAGAAGTTCAATATGGATCAGTCAAAGAAGGTGTTCTTGCCTGTGTTGCAAGGTACGAGATTGAGCATGGCTCAATGCCCGACCACGGCAGAAGATAGAGAAAAGATGAGTGTCGTCCCCTATGCCTCGGCTATAGGGTCTATCATGTATGCTATGCTGTGTACCAGACCTGATGTAAACCTTGCCGTAAGTTTGGTAGGAAGGTACCAAAGTAATCCCGGCATGGAACACTGGACAGGGGTCAAGAATATCCTGAAGTACCTGAAAAGGACTAAGGATATGTTTCTCGTTTATGGAGGTGACGAAGAGGTCGTCGTAAAGGGTTACGTCAATGCTAGCTTCGACACAGATTTGGATGACTCCAAGTCACAAACCGGATACGTGTATATTTTGAATGGTGGGGCAGTCAGCTGGTGCAGTTGCAAGCAAAGCATCGTGGCGGGATCTACATGTGAAGCGGAGTACATGGCAGCCTCGGAGGCACCACAAGAAGCAATCTGGGTGAAGGAGTTCATTACCGACCTAGGAGTTATTCCGAATGCATCGGGCCCAATGACTCTCTTCTGTGACAACACTGGAGCTATTGCCCTTTCCAAGGAGCCCAGGTTTCACAGGAAGACCAGGCATATCAAGCGTCGCTTCAACTCCATTAGTGAAAATGTTCAAAATGGAGACATAGATATTTGTAAAGTGCATACGGACCTGAATGTCGCAGATCCGTTGACTAAACCTCTCCCTCGAGCAAAACATGATCAACACCAGAACTCTATGTGTGTTCGATTCATCACAATGTAACTAGATTATTGACTCTAGTGCAAGTGGGAGACTGTTGGAAATATGCCCTAGAGGCAATAATAAAATGGTTATTATTATATTTCCTTGTCCATGATAATTGTCTATTGTTCATGCTATAATTGTGTTATCCGGAAATCGTAATACATGTGTGAATATATAGACCACAACATGTCCCTAGTAAGCCTCTAGTTGACTAGCTCGTTGATCAATAGATGGTTACGGTTTCCTGACCATGGACATTGGATGTCATTGATAACGGGATCACATCATTAGGAGAATGATGTGATGGACAAGACCCAATCCTAAGAATAGCACAAGATCGTGTAGTTCGTTTGCTAGAGCTTTTCCAAGTGTCAAGTATCATTTCCTTAGACCATGAGATTGTGCAACTCCCGGATACCGAAGGAGTGCTTTTGGTGTGCCAAACGTCACAACGTAACTGGGTGGCTATAAAGGTACACTACAGGTATCTCCGAAAGTGTCTGTTGGGTTTGCATGAATCGAGACTGGGATTTGTCACCCCATATGACGGAGAGGTATCTCTGGGCCCACTCGGTAATGCATCATCATAATGAGCTCAGTGTAACTAAATAGTTGGTCACGGGATGATGTGTTACGGAACGAGTAAAGTGACTTGCTGGTAACGAGATTGAACAAGGTATTGGGATACCGACGATCAAATCTCGGGCAAGTAACATACCGAATGACAAAGGGAATTGGATACGAGATTGATTGAATCCTTGACATCGTGGTTCATCCGACGAGATCATCGTGGAACATGTTGGAGCCAACATGGGTATCTAGATCCCATTGTTGGTTATTAACCGGAGAGTCATCTCGGTCATGTCTGCATGTCTCCCGAACCCGTAGGGTCTACACACTTAAGGTTCGGTGACGCTAGGGTTGTAGAGATATTAGTATGCGGTAACCCGAAAGTTGTTCGGAGTCCCGGATGAGATCCTGGATGTCACGAGGAGTTCCGGAATGGTCCGAAGGTGAAGATTTATATATAGGAAGTCCAGTTTCGGCCATCGGGAAGGTTTCGAGGGTAATCGGTATTGTACCGGGACCACCGGAAGGGTCCCGGGGGTCCACCGGGTGGGGCCACCTATCCTAGAGGGGCCCATGGGCTGAAGTGGGAGGGGAACCAGCCCCTGGTGGGCTGGTGCACCCCCCATGGGCCTCCCCCCGCGCCTAGGGTTGGAAACCCTAGGGGTGGGGGCGCCCCATTTGGCTTGGGGTGCAAGTCCCCCTTGGCCGCCGCCCCCCCTTGGAGATCCGATCTCCTAGGGCCGGCGCCCCCCTTAGGGGCCCTATATATAGTGGGGGGAGGGAGGGCAGCCGAACCAAGTCCCTGGCCCCTCCCTCTCCCCTCGTAACACCTCTCTCTCTCTCTCTCTCTCTCTCTCTCTCTCTCTCTCGTTGGAGCTTGGCGAAGCCCTGCCGAGATCACCGCTGCTTCCACCACCACGCCATCGTGCTGCTGGATCTCCATCAACCTCTCCTTCCCCTTGCTGGATCAAGAAGGAGGAGATGTCTTCCCAACCGTACGTGTGTTTAATGCGGAGGTGCCGTCCGTTCGGCACTTGGTCATCGGTGATTTGGATCACGACGAGTACGACTCCACCAACCCTGTTCTCTTGAACGCTTCCGCTCGCGATCTACAAGGGTATGTAGATGCACTCCCCTTTCCCTCGTTACTAGATGACTCCATAGATTGATCTTGGTGATGCGTAGAAAATTTTAAAATTCTACTACGTTCCCCAACAAGGATGCACCGACTCTCGCGGCTAAATCGTACACTACACAACATCTCTCTGTAGGAGTAGGCCGATGTGTCGCTCTCTCTAACACACACATGCTGTTAAACACACACACACACACACAGAGGTAAAATGAGTCTATATCTCAATTAATGAAGGCTTGTATGTTACCATCCATATGTTACTACCTACTACGAAAGTAGTAACATAGACTAGTAACATATGCATGTTACTAGTCCAAGTTACTCACCACTATGACCAGCCTAGCAATGTAACCAAACGGTCCTTACTGTGTCTTGTTATCTCCCCCAGAAACCCAATGCATGGAGCGCCACTACGCGTTGATGCATGCAAGTTAATACGTGGCCCTGCATGGTAGCTAAAACGACATCTCTTAGTTGTTGTGAGTAACTATTGCATTTAGAGACAGAAATCAGGGCTTTGATTGACAAGAGGACCGGTCAAGTTTCTCCTTCTCCTCCAATCTGCTTGCACCTTGTTTCGAAGAAAATTTGCTTGCACATTGGTCCCGCTGCACCTTCTTACGTGACTTATTACACCTAGACGGAGGGAGTAGTACGAGATACGTTGGCACACTGACTTAGGTCGAATACAAGTGCCCAAAGTTGTGTGCATGTTATAACAAGGATTCACTTAAAATAGTACGTGAGCGAACAGAGGGATCAATTGGAAAGTGTTCACGAGTAGTAGCAAGATGTGTGAGGTAAGATACACCACTGGCGCTTTTAATTTTTCTTATTAATTTTTTTGTTTCACCCTTTGACTGGTGGGACCCAACGTACTACGTGGAGAAAAGTAGGTGACTAAGGTTGCATTATTTCTGTACTACCAGCACTACTTTAAATCCCGAAAGAAATTACCACCAAAGCCACATGATACGATTATGATTTAAATCCCAATGACTCCCACGCAAAAAAACACGGCATGCTTGTCACACGAATGCAGGAATGTATTAAAGGTTATTTTCCTCTCGTTAAACATAACATGGAGGTGGTGTAGCTGGTTAGCCTGTTCGCTCATCAAACTCGAGGTATCAGTTTCGATAACTATACTTGAGCATAATTTTGTTTTTGTTCGACTTCTTTCTTCCACCCAATGACAGGTAGGCCCCGCATGACAGAGAGAGAAAGTGATCGGGGCGGTGCTAGGAGGATTCTTTGACTGGTCAAAATGGATGGATACTTAGCTATACAATCTCGTAGTGACCGTATAATCACCTCATCACGTATACGCTGCAGCTTCAACACTTGTTTTCTAGGGTTTGCACTCTTCACACTCTCTCTCCAGTATATATATACACACTGGAGCCTTGGCGCTTATAGTTGCTCTCTTCACACTCTCTAACCCTCTCCAGATCTAAACGAGACTTCGTTGGCTTCTCTCTCTCCCCTCACTGCTGGTCAATGAGCCGGCAGGATCCGTTCGCCGGGAAGGGAAGGAGGCTTAACGTTGTCGCCGTCGGCGAGGGAGGGAATCCACTACCGGCGCAGTTGTTCTCTTTCACCCAACGGCGGCGCGGGAGGGCATCCGACCCCTTCTTCCTCGCCGCCGTACATAGTGTGGGCAGAATGGCCTTCGGTTGCCCACCGAACCACACCCCAAGAACCTTAAGGTATAATGTACTTATTCCACATGCATTGCTCTAGCTGCATGTGGGCTTTTTCCGCTTCTGCACTCGAATCTAGGTGTTGGATCAAACAGGAAAGTAGTGGGGAAAGTCATATAACATGAATCTAGGACGTGGTTCAAAGAGGAAAGGAAGGGGGAAATTACTAGTACATACTGGCTATCCAGCACCTACATTGGTCGGAAAGGGGAAACAATGACAAACATAGTACACACATCTGTAACGAACTGATTTGTTTTGGGGGACAAGGCTGTAGAGTTTGAGCGGGACTAGATTTGATGCGCTCACATAGGGAAAGGTGTCTAAAGATAAAAAAACTGGGACCAACACAAATATGCTCCTTGGTTGTTTTTGTTCTTTGTTGCAATAGACTGTGCATCACCCCTTCATACATTGGTAGATGCATTGTGCTGGTGCATGCACTGTCCCATGCAATTCTTTAGCTGTTGTTAATCTAAGGCCCTTTTTGGTTAAAAACACCCTAGTCCCTACCTGCTTGGTTCCAGGGACTAAACATGGACTAGAGGTTATTAAATGACATGCTAAAAGACCATGTTACCCCTAGTAATGAACTAATAGAGACAAGCTATGATGCGGGGCAGGGGCAACTGTTGGAAAAAGTCCCAAAAAGAATCTCCCTAGGGGTCTTCTTTCCTTAGTCCCTAAAAGTCCCTCCTGTTTGGTTTAGATGGGACTGACACGGACTTTTTTAGTCCCTACACCAAAATGTCCCTCTAAACAAACACCCTCTAATAATGCCACTGGAAAACTGATGCAATGCCACAGTTAAAAGCAAATTACATGTTTAATGAATTTTCTTGTTAATATAACTCTTTGTTAATATTAATCAATGCCACTATTTGAGAAATGCTACTGTCTTGCTTTCTATCCCATTTAGATAAGTTCGATGCTTCTTTTTGTTGGCCTCTGTGTCATCCACCATTATTGACCACTAGTTGTTTCCTTTGCACCTCTATGTAAACAGGGTTATCTACTTCACCTAGTTGCTATTGTGACCTTTTGTTGCACTGCACAAAACACTTTTGTTTTAAGAGTGTTTTGTGCAGTTCAACCAAAATGTCACACCGACAATGTTGCTTGATCGCTTGACCTTAGTGGAACTGCACAAGAGGAGATCTTACTTCCTATCCGTGTTGTCAAATTTGCTTCAGATCTTCTTCTTGTGAGTTGTTTGAATTCCGCGTCATGAGAGGTCAGTACTAGCCTTCTTTCACATGATTGTGCAGTGTGCTTTCATATGTTGTGCTACTTGTACGTTAATGTTGCTTCATTTTAGGGAACTGCACAAATGGAGACAAGACTTCCAATCTGTATGTGCACTGTAATATCCCATTGAGGTAAGATAAGGATATTTCACAACTGTTGTCCTGTATTTTGCCACTTTCATATGAAAATTAACATCGTTGTTTAGTGCTATACTTGTGCTCCCTAATTAACATGCCAAATCTTACATTGAAGGCGAAGCTTGTCTGTTATTGAACTAAGTGATGAAGGGGAAGAACAAGCAGAAGAAAAACAAAAATCAACTCCCGGTGCTGTAATGAAGCACTGGAACTGTGATGACACAAGGAATGATATAGTTTTGCATCTTAATTTATTGCTATGGCTGGAACGAGGAATTGTTTCCACTGATTTGATGCCACTCTTAATGTAATATGTAATTCTCTCTACTTATGCAAATAGGGATCTTCTTTGAAGATACCATATATTTTTGTGGAACTGCACAAGAAGATGTTGGAAACATTAAACTAATTGAGGAGTATATAGTAAGCCTGGCAACCACAGTAGATAACAAGAGATGGTTCTAGAGAAGTGGTTGATCTGTATGCTCTACACAATAAGCATCCTGACAAAGGTTGGTACTCGCCCATGGATTTCATCCATATGATTGAGCTTTGTCATCTCTATTGGTGTTGTGCTAATTTTTAGATACTGTCATGAGAAAGTGGTATTGTCCTTGAGAAGTGCTTCATCTATGTTGTTTTAAATATTTCCTTTCCTTTTTTTCGAGCAAATAGGGATGCCTGCATTTAGTTGTTCTCTTGGCTTTGCACAACAGGATCGTCCTCCTCTAAAGAAGAATATGGAGTACGTGAAGTGCATAGTTCCGATTATGCTAGGATAAAGAAGCCAAGCCTCTCTTCTTAAGAAGGGAGCAGTTGAAGGATGGTTACATTATTGCCCACAAGAACAAAGCAACTTCAGCTCAGAAGGACTCACGGATCTCCATCTTTGTTGCTGTGATGGCCAGTACAATGTTGTTTTACGATTCCTTCCGGTGAGTTCCATTTTTTAAATGTGTGCTCTGTATGGATCATGTAGGTTGACTGTTTGAATTGTCAACTCATAGTACAGTTTGCTTTATACTAATCACTTTTTTGTATTTATGCAAACAGGGGTGCTCAACTTGATTTCAATGAGAACTGCACAAAATGTTCACGAATACATCGAATATTCTCGAATCATTCATTTCCACCACAAGAAAGGAGGTGCCGATATGTTCAAGGCGTTGTAACATATAAAGGCGAAATCATACAAGCTACACATGAATTTGGTTGATTTTGGTGGAGCTTCACAAAAAGAACAACTGGTTTATTTAGCACGAGGTGCCGTGTCAATGTCCGAACTAATGGCAAACCCTGGCCATTCCACAATCATAGGCATTTGATATTTTGGAATGGGAAAACCTTGTCAAAGTTTTCTCATTGATGTATGCAAAACAACACACATTTGACATTTTGGAATGGGACAACCTTGTCAAACTTTGCTCATTGATGTTAGCAAGAAGACATGTGTTTGATATTTTCGAATGGGATGCCCTTTGCTGTTAGCAGCATCGATAGATTTTTCTTTATTCATTAGTTGTGAAGTAAATATTGGCTCTGACATGTGAATCACTGAGATGCATAATCATCGATTGTTTTGAATGTTCTCTATGAATTGCCAGGCCCGTCTGTTGATTGCAATGTACAGGAACGCTAAATTTTGTACTCCCTCTGTTCCTTTTTACTTTGGATATTAGATTTCTTTCAAGTCAGTTGATTTTACATTGTGAATGTAGATACTTTTTTCTATAACATTGGTCAAAGTAGAGATACTTTGACTTCGGACAAAACTTATATGCAGACTAAAAAGGACCAGAGGGAGTACATGTGAAACTGCTGCAAACGAGGTGATCACCCTGGGAATAATGCTAGTACGTATTGTTTTGCATGTTCATCCAATGCTAGTGATACAAGAATTCAAATAAATCGAACTAAATTCATTCATACACTACCGGATTTCATATAAACATGTCGGATTTCATTATATTTCATACATTCTTCAACTAAAAAGGGGTGCACTGGAGGTATAATTAATTAACCGTAGCACCAGCGTCCGGCTAAGCCGAACAGAAGCTTCTTCTCCAGCGGACTGAGCTTCAGTGACATAATAGCAGGTGCAGTTGCGTCACTTACTTGTGGGCCAGATGCCTCTTGGGCCCACATGCGAGTGACCCAACTGCACCTGCAATTAAGTAACTGAAGCAGCGTCCTTCTCTAACATAGCTCTCCGACTCCACGTCACTGCCAAGAAGCTAATCGGCCGTCAATGGTCAACCCGCCTAGCTTGGCTTCAACCGGAGGGTAGCAGCGGCGGCCTTACTTTGACCCGAGCGGTGGCGACCTACCATGTTCTACTCTTCCTTGTTTTCTGCATGGCGCGGCCTCATTGGCAGCGGGGCGGGGCCTCGACGGAGCCGGCAATATCCTCTGTCTCATTCCCGATGGGGCGGCGCCTCGGCGGAGCGGGGGAAATCCTCCCCCTCATTGCCGGAAAGGTGGGGCCTCGACTGAGCCGGCGATGTCCTCTGCCTCGTTGTTGACGGGGCGGGGCCTCGGCGGAGTAGGGCCTCCACCTTGGTGCCGACGCGGCGGGGCTTCGGCGGAGCTGGCGGAGTCCTCTGCCTCGTTGTTGGCACCGCGGGGCCTCGGTGGAGCAGGCCCTCGTCGACGCCAGTAGAGCGAGGACTTGTCGGAGCCGACATTGTCCTCTGCCTCGTCCTCCGTCTCGCCAAACAGCGCCTCACCCGCTTCATCGCCCTCTTTGTAGGCGGCCGCAGCCTCCGCAACCCGCATGCGGTACCACCAGTGCTCGAGGCAGCCCTCGCGGGCGGAGCGGTACAAGTCGAGCAGTGCCTCCTGCTCCGGCCGCTCCATGGCGATCTGCTCTTCCGCCTGCAGGTGCTCTTGGAGGAGATAGTGGTTGTAGGCGGCGTTGGCCTGCGCCTCCCGGAACTGCTCCTCATGCTTTTGCCTCACCGTGTCCATGTATTGGGCACGGGCCTCGCCGATGGTCATGGTGCAATGCACCGGCGAGGATGGCGTGGAGGAGGGGGTTGGTGTCGGATCGTCAACTACCATGTTCTCCATTGGGACATCGTCGTCCTCCGGCTGCCTCCCGGCCAGGCAGTCGGCAGCAATGGCTGCCATCTCCTTGTGGTCCATTGTCCGCCTATCCCAAAGAGCGCTGGAGCACGAGGAAGCCATGGTGGGCAGTAGTGGTGTGGATCGGAGAAAGGGAACGGAGGAGGATGACTGTGGCTATGGCCGGCGCAACAGTTTATATAGCAATGGTGAGCGGCGGAGGGATGGACGTGTGGCACCGGAGTAGCCACCTCGGCAACCACATATCATTAATGTGGGCGATAGACGGATGGACGGATGGCACTTGTGTCATTTGAAGGTGGAGCAATCGCCTGCACCAGGAAGCGGGGCGGCCGACGCTGACCGTTTCAGGCGGAAAGCGCGCGCGGGTGAGGGAGGCGGTCTGGGTAGGCCAGGGCAGTCAACTCATGCTTGGCAGTGGGTCGGTCCAGCAGCCGGACATGCTGGCTCGCCAGTGAGCTCGCCAAGCTGAGCGACGACAATCAGACGATGGACGTAGCTTCCGACCAGGAGCCGGCGCCACTGTCCAAGCCAGTTCATGTCGTGTTCACCATAGAGCAGGTGCGGCCCACTTCGACGCCCTAATGGCGGAAGAGCTACCAGCGCAGGAGGACCTGTACTGCAACCTCCATCTCCTCAACAAGCACCAGTGAACAAGCGAACGAGAATGTCATTGCGGACATGTGGCCCTATGATCCTGGCTTGCCGAATGAGCAGCGAACGATGTATTAGACCATCCGTAGGGCCCGCGAGGCCCTCTCCGTCATCCTTCCAGTTGTTGCGCTCGCCGTGGCGCCGCCGTCTCGCGTTTTCAACACGGTCAACGACATGAGGAATGAGGAGATGACTTTACTTGGAGAGGATGATAGTGGGGACCCACCAGGGCCATAGCCGCATGTACGCAAGTGCCTCCTTATTATATACAACTATAATATTTTTTGCTTCCTCCTGGTTTCCGGGCATCACGGTCCCACACCATTGTCAACCTATGTAGTCAACAAATGAGAGAATTGCACAAGGAGCGGCCGACAGCTGGGACCAAGCATCTCGAGCAGTATTTGTCTTTTTGAGGTGTGAGCACTGCAGAGTTTTTCGTGAGCGATGTTTTCGTTGTTGTTCAGAGGAGAGCAGGGTATTAACTGCGCAGGCTGTGGCCCATCTAGCCCAGGCCAGATATCCAGTCCAGATATTAATTTTTTTCAAGCTGAAAATGGCTAGCCCAGCTATACTTTTTTTGAGGAATACTCAGGCAAGGTCAACTTGTTATTCTCCGCCCCGCTGGGCTGCAAATCTTTCCTAGGAGGGATACATTAGGCTTAACAAGAAAATGGGCTTTAAGAAATAATAAACGAGGTGTAATTATAAAAAACTGGGCAGTAACTATAAAAAATGCACCAAGTACATAATTACTTTATAAAATATTATTTCTGGATTTTGAAAATTTTAATTTCATTAATTGTTGCACGCGCAATGTTTCGTTGGATTTTTACGTAATACAAATTTATATTGAAATTGTATTTAATCTGACTAGAGATTTCAGGATAAAAATATTTTGGATCTTATAAAAATGTGGGAAATTTTATTGAATTCTGTTTAGAATGGTTTGTTGGAATTATTAATCGTTGTCCTAGCTAGAAAATAGGGTGTACTTTTAACAAATTGTAAATGGGTTATAGTAAATTCCATTAGAATTTAAAAATGGGTTGTACATTCTTACAACTCTCAAATGGGCTATAAGTTCTCTGCCACACACTTGTGGGCCTACTAAGTTGACCCGTCCCCTAAAAAAAATAGTTGACGCGTATGCAAGGCTTTGTCAACTTATAGTCAACACACGGTTCTGGCAGAAGTGGTCGTTGGATGTCCATCCAACGGATATCGTGCTTCTTCTTCAATCTCGGATATTCTAGTTTCACCCGCCCAAAAAATGATTCCTCCCTCTGCATTTGGGGCGCACTGATACGTCTCCGTCGTATGTAGTTTTCCAAACACTTTCAGTTTCAGTTTGTCAATTGAATTGCTTGAGGACAAGCAAAGGTTTAAGCTTGGGGGAGTTGATACGTCTCCGTCGTATCTACTTTTCCAAACACTTTTGCCCTTGTTTTGGACTCTAACTTGCATGATTTCAATGGAACTAACCCGGACTGACGCTGTTTTCAGCAGAATTGCCATGGTGTTATTTATGTGCAGAAACAAAAGTTCTCGGAATGACCTGAAACTTCACAGAACATATTTTCGGAAATAATAAAAAATCCTTGCAAAAGATGAAGACCAGGGGGCCCACACCCTAGCCACGAGGGTGGGGCGCGTGCCTACACCCCTAGGGAGCGCCCCCTACCCGTTGGGCCCCCTGGAGCTCCCCCGACCTCGACTCCAACTCTATATATTTGCTTTCTGGGAGAAAAAAATCAGAGAGAAGGATTCATCACGTTTTATGATATGGAGCCGCCGCCAAGCACTAAAACCTCTCGGGAGGGATGATCTGGAGTCCGTTCGGGGCTCCAAAGAGGGGAATCCATCGCCATCGTCATCATCAACCATCCTCCATCACCAATTTCATGATGCTCACCGCTGTGCGTGAGTAATTCCATTGTAGGCTTGCTGGACGGTGATGGGTTGGATGAGATTTATCATGTAATCGAGTTAGTTTTGTTAGGGTTTGATCCCTAGTATCCACTATGTTCTGAGATTGATGTTGCTATGACTTTGCCATGCTTAATGCTTGTCACTAGGGCCCGAGTGCCATGATTTCATATCAGACCTATTATGTTTTCATCAATATATGAGAGTTCTTGATCCTATCTTGCAAGTCTATAGTCACCTATTATGTGTTATGATCCGTTAACCCCGAAGTGACAATAATCGGGATAGTTACCGGTGATGACCATAGTTTGAGGAGTTCGTGTATTCACTATGTGTTAATGCTTTGGTCCGGTACTCTATTAAAAGGAGGCCTTAATATCCCTTAGTTTCCATTAGGACCCCGCTGCCACGGGAGGGTAGGAAAAAAGATGCCATGCAAGTTCTTTTCCATAAGCACGTATGACTATATTCGGAATACATGCCTACATTACATTGATGAACTGGAGCTAGTTCTGTGTCACCCTAGGTTATGATTGTTACAAGATGAACCGCATCCGGCATAATTCTCCATCACCGATCCATTGCCTACGAGCTTTCCATATATTGTTCTTCGCTTATTTGCTTTTCCGTTACTATTGCTATCATCACTACAAAATACCAAAAACATTACTTTTGCTACCGTTACCACTACTATCATATTACTTTGCTGCTAAATACTTTGCTGCAGATATTAAGTTTCCAGTTGTGGTTGAATTGACAACTCAACTGCTAATACTTGAGAATATTCTTTGGCTCCCCTTGTGTTGAATCAATAAATTTGGTTTGAATACTCTACCCTCGAAAACTGTTGCGATCCTCTATACTTGTGGGTTATCAAGACTATTTTCTGGTGCCGTTGTCCGGGAGGGTAGGACAAAACATGTCATGCATGTTCTTTTCCATAAGCACGTATGACTATATTTGGAATACATGCCTACATTACATTGATGAACTGGAGCTAGTTCTGTGTCACCCTAGGTTATGATTGTTACATGATGAACCGCATCTGGCATAATTCTCCATCACCGATCGGTTGCCTACGAGCTTTCCATATATAGTTCTTCACTTATTTACTTTCCCATTGCTATTGCTATCATCACTACAAAATACCAAAAACATTACTTTTGCTACCGTTACCTTTCGCTACCGTTACCACTACTATCATATTACTTTGCTACTAAATACTTTGCTGCAGATATTAAGTTTCCAGGTGCGGTTGAATTGACAACTCAGCTGCTAATGCTTGAGAATATTCTTTGGCTCATCAATAAATTTGGGTTGAATACTCTACCCTTGAAAACTGTTGTGATTCCCTGTACTTGTGGGTTATCAAGACTATTTTCTGGCGCCGTTGCCGGGGAGCATAGTTCTATTCTTTGAGTCACTTGGGATTTATATCTACTTATCATTATGAAGAACTTAAAAGATCTAAGAACCAAGATTTATCCCTCAACTACGAGGGGAGGTAAGGTACTGCCATCTAGCTCTGCACTTGATTCACCTTCTGTTTTGAGTAAGCTTGCGACACCTAAACCTGGTTCTGCTATTCGTTCTGATATGTCGCATGTTATTGATGATGCCACTTCTGCTATACATGATACTTATGATGAAACTACTTCTATGCTTGATATTACTATGCCACTTGGTGAATTTCTTGATGAACAACTTGCTAGGGCTAGAGAGAATGAAAATATTGAATCTGATAATATTGATGAAAGTGATGATGAAGACTCACCTGTTATTCCTGAGAGTTATGTTTTTGATAAAGAAGCTTCTTTAGCTATATTAGCTTGCAAAGATAGATACGAGCTCAAGAGGTTATTAGCTAAATGGAAGCGACAACCCCTTAATGCTAGAATGAAACCTGACCCTACTTTTGCTACTTCACATATCTTTGTTACTGATAAGGATTATGAATTCTCTATTGATCCTGATATAATTACTTTGGTTGAATCTAATCCTTTTCATGGCTATGAATCTGAAACTATTGTGGCACATCTTACTAAATTAAATGATATAGCCATCCTGTTCACTACTGATGAGAGAACTCGTTACTTTTATATCCTTAAAATATTTCCTTTCTTATTAAAGGGTGATGCTAAGATATGGTTTAATTCTCTTGATCCTGGTTGTGTGCGTAGTCCCCGGGATATGATTTATTACTTCTCTGCTAAATATTTCCCTGCTCATAAGAAACAAGCTGGTTTAAGGGATATATATAATTTTGTGAAAAATGAAGAAGAGAGTCTCCTACAAGCTTGGGGGAGGCTTCTCAAGTTACTTAATGCTTTGCCTGATCATCCTCTTAAGAAAAATGAAATACTTGATATCTTTTATAATGGACTAACCGATGCCTCCAGAGATTACCTGGATAGTTGTGTTGATTCTGTTTTCAGGGAAAGAACACCGGATGAAGTTGAAATTCTATTGAATAATATGTTGAGAAATGAAAATAATTGGACACTTCCTAAGCCAGCTCCTAAGCCTATTCCTAAACCAACTCCGAAGAAGAGAGGTATTCTATTTCCCAGTCCTGAAGATATGCAAGAGGCAAAGAAATCTATGAAAGAAGAAGATATTAAAGCTGAAGATGTTAATAATTTACCTCCTATTGAAGAAATACACGGTCTTAATTTACCGCCTGTTGAAGAAACATATAATCTTAATCCATTACCTATTGAAGAAACTCATGGTCATGAGAACCCAACACAGGTAGTAAAGGTAAATTCTCTCTATAGATATGATAAAGCTGAAATCCCATTTACTAAGTTTGCTAGCCCATGCTTAGATGAGTTTGATAAATTTATGGCTAAGCAAGAAGACGTCAATGCTTATTTTGGTAGACAATTGAAATACAATTCAAATATGCTTGAACACTTGGGTGATTATAAGGCTAATGTTAAAGGTGAACTTAAACTTATTGGTAAACATGCTTCTATGGTTACCACTCAAGTCGAACAAGTACTTAAAGCTCAAAATGATTTTCTTAATGAATTGAATAGTAGGAAAAATGATAGTGTTGTTAGAGTTATGACTAGAGGTGGTAGAATGACCCAGGAACCTTTGTATCCTGAAGGCCATCCTAAGAGAATTGAGCAAGATTCTCAGAGAAATAATATAGATGCACCTAGTCCTTCAAATAGGAAGAAAAAGAAAAATGATAGGACTTTGCATGCTTCTAGTGAACCTATTACTGAAACACATGAGAATCCAAATGATATTTCTATCTCTGATGCTGAAACACAATCTGGTAATGAACCTGAAACTAGTGATAATGTTAATGATAATGTTCATGATGATGCTCAACCTAGAAATGATAATGATATAGAAATTGAACCTGTTGTTGATCTTGATAACCCACAATCAAAGAATCAACGTTATGATGAGAAAGACTTTGTTGCCAGGAAACATGGTAAGGAAAGAGAGCCATGGGTTCAGAAACCTATTCCTTTTCCTCCCAAACCATCCAAGAAAAAGGATGATGAGGATTTTAAGCGCTTTGCTGAAATGATTAGACCTATCTTTTTGCGTATGCGATTAACTGATATGCTCAAAATGAATCCTTATACTAAGTACATGGAAGAAATTGTTACTAATAAAAGAATGTCGGTGTACAAAAAGAGGGGTATGCTTTTTGTACCCCTATAACTGTGCACGGGCAGCCTGAGCCACGGGCACCACCACACTGAGCAAGGCAAGCGAGGTGAGCCAAGGTAAGGCCAAAGCTCAGGAGAAGCAAAATGATGCCAAGACCAAGACCACAAAGAGCAAAGGGGACGAAGCGGACCCCCCCGGCAAGATCCTTGCCGGGAGGCGGTTTTAGCAAACCCGGCAAGACCCTTGTCGTGACAGCTCGCCCCACACCTACGGAGTGAGTCACCCTTGAGTCCACTGCCCCCATGGGGCAAGGATTCGGGAGACATCCCCGTGGTGGCATGCAGATCTTTGTGAAGACATTCGAGATCAGATACACCCTTCAGTAGATGATGATCCTTGGCGGGATCCCAGCCAAGGAGGACCACAAGGCCCCCGGCAAGAGCCTTGTCGGGGATGACAGCAGGCGCCACGGCAAGACCCTTGCCAAAAACACCCGTTGGGCCACCATCAGGCCCACGCCAGTCAAACCTCCACTGCCGTTCGCATGCAGCTGCCGACCCAACCAGCTGGGCAGACACCTGCGTGGCGGCATGCAGATCTTTGTGGAGACCCACCACTGCGCCACCTCAGCTGTCTGCCTGCCTACATGGCACCGCGAGCACCGCTGGCCAGGGCGCATGTCGACGCGAGAGGGAGCGGCGACCGATGAGACAGGGCTCTCCCCCGTCCCCGATAAAGAATGGACACCTGGGCAAGATGCATTAAATGCGCCTTGTCATGTAATGCGAGGGATAACCTCACATCACTGTTCCCTTTCCACCTCCTAGTGCTACTGTGGCACCCCCTTTCCTATAAAAGGAGGCCCGAGGCAACCAGGAGGAGGATTCGGCTTTTTGGAGCTCCTCACGCCCCATAGCTAGCTCAAGAACACAGATATACAATCCACCAAAGCAGGAGTAGGGTTTTACGCATCCCCGCAGCCCGAACCTGGATAAACGAACCGTGTGCTATCTGTTTGATCCGCTCTTCTCACAACCCCGCGCCCCGCAACCATAGTAGGGATTCTTGTGATCCCATAGGTGTCGTTCCCACCGACATCTTTGGCGCGCCAGGTAGGGGAGCGCAATTGTGAGAATCGGCTCTAGCAGTTAGCCCGGCACTCCTTCATCTTCGTGACCCTTGAAGAAGAAAGGAGGCCAGAAGATCGACACTCGAGCGATCGCAAACAGAAGCTAAGTTGCACTGAACCCTTATTTGTGCTACCCTTCTTATTTGAGGTTATTCCCCCCGGAGATATTTGCTTTGTATGAGAAACCTCCACGCCAGGGGGCTCTACCACGATCGGCAACGCCCTTGCCCTGTTTTGAGTCCGCTCAACAGCTCAAGCGGCTGCGTCGAGAATGGCAGAGTAGCCTTCCGTGATCTGCAATGCCCCCGATTCTGACTCGAGTCAAGCTCGACAGTTCGAGCGGCCGCGTTCAGAACGGAAAGGTGGCTCGTCCGGCAGCACGCGTACCTGGCTGGCCATGGGGATCCGTCCCCAAAACATTGCTAGGGGCTTCCGCGCCGGCAAGCCTTCCCGATCGACGTAGGGCACGCATACAAAGAGGAATCGAACGGGGAAATAACATGCATGAAAATTAAGAGTACTTCAAAGTTATATTACATCACGTCATAGCTGCGGTTCTAACTAAAGATAAAATTTGTCTTGGCCGAGAACCCGCAGCAGCGAAGAAGAACGGGATGCCTAATCCCGGCGCTGGCCTTCCACCCTCTTGATTTCGCCGATGCAGTCGGTGATGGGCTTGATGCGCTCCTTGAGCACCGCGAGGTCAGCACCATCCCGCAAGCTCTTCATCGCGGCCGTGAAGTCAAGATCGGGATTCCAGTACGCCGTCTTGGTGAGGACCTTGGTCACGACCCTCAGGCAGTCGCCGGGCCTCCTCGGCCAGCATGGCCGCCCTGTTGGAGTGAAGATATGCCAAGGCTCCGAGGACGCCCTCGAAGAACAGGGTCAACTTGGTGTTGACGGTTCCGCTGCGCTCAGGGGCGTACCTCACGTGTGGCATCCCCATGGTGGCCAACTGCGAGGTGACCCTGCCGGCGACCTCCTCCAGGCGGTTGATCCATCTGTTCTCGCCCGCCACATAATCCTGGTGGGAGGCAGCCTCGTTCGCCCGCAGCTGCTTCTCCTCCTCCAGGCTCCTGTTCAAGGTCTCCTCCCGAGCCCTGCTCCCCGACAGCATCTTCTCGAGATCCTCCAGCTTCAGCTTGAGGTCTCTGATGGAGTTTTGCGCTTCGGAGAGCACCGCAGCCCTGCTGATGACCGCTCCTTGCGCCTCCACGAAGGCGCTGTTGAGCGTGCTCTTCTTGTTGGACAGCTTGAGGGCCTGCTCCTTCAGCTCGTCCTGCGCCACCTCCAACTCCCTTACCTTGCCGGCATGGGCCAGAGCCTGGGCATCGAGCGCCTCCTTGTGCCTCTGCTCCAGCTCGCGAGTCCGCCGCGTGACAAGGGCCTCGAGCTCCTCGTCCTTGCCACGGAGCGCTGCGGTAAGCTTCGCCTCACGCGCGGCGAGGTCCTCTTCCTGGGAATTCAAGGTGGCTTGATGCTGGTTCCGGGTGGCCTCGGCCGCGGCAGCCAAGTTCGCCACCTTTTCCTGGGCCTTCTCGATGTCGGCCATATTCATGGTGAGCTCCACATCGCGCTCGCCCAATTTCTCCTGAAAGGCCCTCTTCTCCTTGCGAGCCTAGTGGAACCAGGTCTGCGTCTCGGCAACGCGCGCCTTGAAGTCCACCTCCGCGTTGTCCATCGTTGCCATCCTGGACTTAACCTTTTCCAGGCGAGCATGGTAGAGCACTTGGAGCTTCCGGAAATTGGCCCCCATGGCACGGAAAAGCTGCTCTTCTTGAGAACCGTCGCCACCAATGCCCGGCTCATCAACCACCTCGAGCCTGGTGGCGGCAAGCAACTCGCCGTCGAAAACTTCCCCTTCGGCAAGCGCCCGGCTTGACGCCCCTGGGAGGTGGATGAAGAGATCGTCGCCCACCTTCAGATACCTGCCGGGGCCCGAGGTTGAGGAGGAGGGAGGCTGGTCACCCACCACCTCTTCCTTGGCGGAGGCCTTGCCGGCCCCACCGGCAGGTCCACCGCTGGTGCCCTCGGCAGAAGCCTCGCCTGTCGCCTTGGCGGCCCCCGCCGCGGTGTCCTCGCCAGCGTCCTTGGCGGACTCCTCAGTAATGTTCCCAGCAACGGTATCCACGTCCTCCATACCCGTTGAAGGAGGGCCTGGGCAGCAACGGGAGCAATGAAGCCAAGAAAAGAATAAGGGAAAAACAGAGATGAAGGACATGCGACTCACCAGTGCCAGGCTATGAAGCAGAAGTCCCCTCTCCGCCAGCATTTGGTGTCGTGGCAGAGCCACCAGCGCCCAAGTTCCCCTCTTCCTCCATGGGTGTGGGCTCCGTGCCTGATGCCCTTGTCGGGGACGCCCCCCGCGGCGGCGTAGTCGATGGGGGTGGTGTGTTAGGAGTAGCCCTTTGTGGCTCCTCCTTCTGCCGCTCCCCTCCTGCAAACCCGGCAAGGTCAGCGTCATGGCATCGAGCACCTACCACATGTCGAGTAAGAAGAGGGTTACGAACTTACGCCGGGGGCTGCGCCGGGGGCTACTGTCCGGGCTGCTCAACACCACCAGTGGTGTCTTTGAAGCCCCAGCCAGGGGCTGGCTGCTCGCCGAGGTCCTCGCCCTCTTCGCCCTCTGGGCCAATGTCTCTGTTTCCCTACGGAAGCAAAAATGGATCAAGACAAGCGACCCAATTCAAGGAAATGGAAATGACAGTAAGGAACGGAGAACTTACTCGTCATCCGTCTCCTCCTCTTCCACCAGTTTCCTTTTCCTCTCCGGGCTGAGAGGCCCAAGATCAAAAGGGATCTCCGCATCATCATCTGAGTCAACGCCTGCCAGAGGAGGCGAAGGAGGCGGCAGGGTTTGTGCGCGCCCGGATGAGGAAGGGGCTGTTGCCTTCTTCTTCTCAGCGACCTTCGTCAGCCTCTTGGCTGCCGTGGCCCTCGTGTGGCGCCCAGACCCCTCCAGGGTCAATTGAGGACGCCCAGCCTTGCCGGGCCGGACCGGCTCACCAGAGCCAGCCCGCCGCGGGACTCGCCCTCTTCCCCTGGTTGACGTCGAGCCCGCCGCCGCGTCCTCCTCCTCCCCCGATGACTCGTCGGCCGCGTCTTCGACGAGCGGAGATCCAGTGTTGGCGCTGCTGACCTCCCCGGAGGCCACCGCCCACCGGGAGAGCTCCTCTTCCTCCGCTGCTGCTGCGGCCATGTCCTCCACGCCCCCGGCGCTGCCGGCCTCCATGGCAAGCTGTGCCTCCCTCGCCCTAGTGGCGATGTAGTCCAGCTCTGCCTGGGTGGTGTCCATGATAAGCCACCGCTCGGCATCGGCATTGACGTACACCTCGGTCAGGGTGTCGAAGAATTGTTGCACATCCTTGACCTTCGGCTCCTTCCAGCTCGGGACAGCGCCATGCGCATTACAGTCTGACATCATGGCGATGATCTCGGACCAACGCGAATTGTTGCACAATGGGACCACCCCTGCTGGCAGCTTGAAAAATGGCCCCTTGAGGGCCTTGCCAACCTTTGCGGCAGCCCTCGCGGCCTTACCGGTCCGCTCGACCTCGCCATCACGACACACATCAAGCCGGAAAAGCCGCTGGCAGAAGTGGGCATGCGCCAGCACTATGAAGTTGTGATCGAGGCCGGGGCAGAGTCGCATAATGTCAGCCGGGTTCATGAAGAGCCAAGCTGGCCTCCCCTTGCTGTGCAACAGGGCGATCCGGCGGCGAATGAAGTCCGCCCCGATCATCTCAAGGGTGAGTCCGGCCTGGGTGAGCCAGAGAATCCTGGTGATGGCGACGGTGAGCCTCCCATCGGCGGCGTCGACATTGCTCCAATCGCTGCCGCGGACCGGCGGCACTCGGCGAACCTTGAAGAATTCCGGCGGGTTCTCATCTTCAATCCAGCACCACCGGCCATGCCATTCCTCCCACCTCTCCATCACGGCACCGTCCGAGTACGCCCCCTTGGATCTTGGGATCCAGGTGACGCAACCGGAGACGGCCCCTCCCGGCTGGATTCAAGGGAAGAAGTAATGGCGGAAGAGCGCCGTGTTGGGCTGCACCCCGGCTAAGCCTTCACAAAGATGCGCGAAGAAGGCCATGCACGCCACCGCATTCGGAGTAAATCTAGGAGGCGAAAGCCGAAGGTGCGCATAACGTCGCAGAAGAAATCGGAGAAAGGGGGCATAACCCGCAAGAAAAGTAATCAACGAAGAAGGGGTATCGATTTGAGGCAGGATCAGCGCAAGCGGCAGGAATGATGCGCGTCGCCGGGTGTCCCGAACCCTCTCCCCTCGTCTTCACTCCCCATAGGGGCTTGAAGGAGGCCCGGAGCTCTTGAACATCAACCATTGAGGGGAAGAAGAAGGCGGACTTCGTCCGGTCCCCCGACAGTGCGCTCTCCGGCGGCTCCATCGTCCCGGCGCCCTTAGCCACCCCCTTGCCCTTGGCGAATTTGGGAGCCATGGTGACCAAGAAGATCAGAGGGCTGAGGAAGGGGGATGGCAAAGCAGTGGTAGCGGGCTACAACGAAAGCTTAGGAAGGAAGGAAGAAAGGGAATGGCGGCTCTGAGATCAGAAAAGGCACGAGGGAAGAGGAGAAAGTGAGCAGCGTGCCCACAGTTATTCCTTCTTATGGGGGAAAAACGCGGGCCACCTCCTTTCACATTAACTGTGATGTGACGCATGCCTGTGGGAAGCAACCCAACGCATGCCGCCAACGTCACATACGCCTCCCCACGCCGCGCCACGCACGGGAAGCATGGGAAGCGCAGCGCGCGAAGAGACTTACCGCGGTAAAAACCGCCCCGCCTGCCTGCGCACCGTTTTTGGGCCTAGCCCAACGACGCGATTGCGCTTACGTGTGGCCCAGACCCGGGGGCTCCTGTCGGTGTACAAAAAGAGGGGTACGCTTTTTGTACCCCTATAATTGTGCACGGGCAGTCTGAGCCACGGGTACCACCACACTGAGCAAGGCAAGGGAGGTGAGCCAAGGTAAGGCCAAAGCTCAGGAGAAGCAGAACGATGCCAAGACCAAGACCACAAAGCGCAAAGGGGACGAAGTGGACACCCCCCGGCAAGATCCTTGCCGGGAGGCGGTTTTAGCAAACCCGGCAAGACCCTTGCCGTGGCAGCTCGCCCCACACCTACGGAGTGAGTCACCCTTGAGTCCACTGCCCCCATGGGGTAAGGATTCGGGAGACATCCCCGTGGTGGCATGCTGATCTTTGTGAAGACATTCGAGATCAGATACACCCTTCATAAGATGATGATCCTTGGCGGGATCCCAGCCAAGGAGGACCACAAGGCCCCCGGCAAGAGCCTTGCCGGGGATGACAGCAGGCGCCACGGAAAGACCCTTGCCGGGGCCCCGGCAAGGCCCTTCCCAAGAACACCCGTTGGGCCACCATCAAGCCCACGCCAGTCAAACCTCCACTGCCGTTCGCATGCAGCTACCGACCCAACCAGCTGGGCAGGCACCTACGTGGTGGCATGAAGATCTTCGTGGAGACCCACCACTGCGCCACCTCAGCTGCCTGCCTGCCTACATGGCACCGCGGGCGCCGTTGGCCAGGGCGCGTGTCGACGCGAGAGGGAGCGGCGACGGACGAGACAGGGCTCTCCCCCGTCCTTGATAAAGCAAGGACACCTGGGCATGACGCATTAAATGCGCCTTGTCATGTAATGCGAGGGATAACCTCACATCACTGTTCCCTTTCCACCTCCTGGTGCTACTGTGGCACCCCCTTTCCTATAAAAGGAGGCCCGAGGCGACCAGGAGGAGGATTCGGCTTTTTGGAGCTCCTCACGCCCCATAGCTAGCTCAAGAACACAGATATACAATCCACCAAAGCATGAGTAGGATTTTACGCATCCCCGTGGCCCGAACCTGGATAAACAAACCGTGTGCTATCTGTTTGATCCGCTCTTCTCACGACCCCGCGCCCCGCAACTGTAGTAGGGATTCTTGTGATCCCATAGGTGTCGTTCCCACCGACAAAGAAAGATACTGGAAGCTTAAATTTCCACCATGCTTGCTAATTATACTTTTAAGGGTGGAATACCAAAGAAACTTGGAGATCCAGGAATACCCACTATACCATGCTCCATTAAAAGAAACTATGTTAAAACTGCTTTATGTGATCTTGGAGCTGGTGTTAGTGTTATGCCTCTCTCTTTATATCATAGACTTGATTTGAATAAGTTGACACCTACTGAAATATCTTTGCAAATGGCTGATAAGTCAACTGCTATACCTGTCGATATTTGTGAGGATGTGCCTGTTGTAGTTGCAAATGTTACTATTTTAACGGACTTTGTTATTCTTGATATTCCCGAGAACGATAGTATGTCTATTATTCTTGGAAGACCCTTTTTGAATACTGCAGGGGCTGTTATTGATTGCACTAAAGGCAATGTCACTTTTCATGTTAATGGTAATGAGCACACGGTACACTTTCCGAGGAAACAACCTCAAGTTCATAGTATCAACTCTATTGGAAAAACTCCATCGATTATATTTGGAGGTTTTGAATTTCCTCTTCCTACTATCAAGAAGAAATATGATATTCTTATTATGGGGATGTGCATATCCCCGTTGAGGTAACATAGTGTTATTCGAAATTTCTTCGTTCCATGTAATTCGGAATGAGTTCGTTAACAAGACTTGATCAACCTTGTTAGTGGATCCTTTTTGATGAGCATGAGATAGATGAAACTAGAAAGCACAACTCTCCGTACCTTCCTTTTACTTTCTGTTATTTATAATAAATAAAATAAAAATAACTATTTTTCTGTCTGTTATCTGATGTATCCATGCAATATAAAAATACCCTGAAAATAAAAGTTCTCCAAATGCCCTGAAATTTAAATATGTTTTTTCTGGAATATTTGAGAATATTTGGCACTGAGAACATAGCAGGAGGAGCTGGCACCTGGCCACGAGGGTCAGGGGCGCGCCCTACCCCACTGGACGCGTCCCCCTGCCTCGTGGGCCCACGGTGGTCCTCCTCCACTTATCCTTTCACCCACACACTCCTTCTTCCTCCCACAAACACGAATATCTAGCTCAAACCCGAGTCCAAGCTCATTTTGCTACCATTTTTGATCTCCTTGCTCAAAGCATCTCTTACAAAACTGCTTGGGGTGATTGTTTCTTGGTATGTGACTCCTCCATTGGTCCTATTAGTTTTTGTTCTAGTGCTTTATTCATTGCAAATTTGTGCTGCTTAGGTGACCCTGTTCTTGAGCTTGCATGTCAAATTTATATGGTCGAAAGTAGTTTTGATGCATGATATAGGTTGTAGGCACTTGTAGGAGTAGTTGCTATCAATTTTGTTGAGTTTGTTTACTTTTATTTTGAAGTTACTAAAAATTTCAGAAATATTTCAGAGGAAGAAATATGCTTAGGAAAATGTTCCAAGCTTGTTCTTCAAGGAAGCAAGGACCCAGGCTTGCAATGTGTGATGCTGATGATGAGCCACCAAGAAATGCTCCAGTGCGTCCTTGTGAATGGCCTTCAGAAAATTTTATGGATCGAGCGGGAATTAAGGAAGAACTTAACGCATATTTGCATAACGCTGATCTTGTGAGCTTCGAGGAAGAAAAGTGTAGTCCGTATCACTATCTTACTAGTTCCTTTGTGAGGAGGTTTCAATTTTCATCTTCACGTAATTCTCCAACTATCCTGTTTGATCTTTATGAAAATTCTTACACTATGGACTTAGGGGATTTTACCACTGCTTGCAAACTTCCACAATGGGGTAGTGTCAGGGAACCTCGCAAATCTGAATTTAGAGATTTTCTTGCTAGTATAACTATGGGGGAATCTAAAGATATAACACAAGCTACCATAGGGAGCATTCATTTTCCTGCTATACATCATTTTGCTCTCTTCATAGGTAGATGCATTAAGGGTAAAGATGAAGCATGTCACATGTGTGTCCCTAGCCTCAGTATTCTTAGGAGTGCTGTGTTGGGAGATAAATATTATAATTTGGGAGCCATTGTTGCACGTAGGTTGCATCTTAATAGATTTACTGGAGATTTCTTTGGTGGAATTTATGCAACCCGCATAACTAATTTTCTTGGTATAGCCATACGTGAAGATGATATTGAGTTACCTCCTGCTTACATGTAGACTTTAGTGCTATGGTTCACCACCAGTTTGTCGAGAGGAATGAATCACCTCTCTAGTATCGCTTAATCTTTGACAGACGCCATGCTGTCTGTATTACTCTCCCAGCTCCTGCCTTCTTTGATTATCAGGCAAAAGGAAGATATTTTATCGTAGCGACCCGACCTCAGACGGTCAAGCCTCTGTGTATCTGTGCCATCCCTGGATCAGTATGCTGGCACACACAGTACATCAATTTATATATCAAAGTGCAATCACATGTATAAATAACATAAAACTGATATATACCTCATAAGTCTCAGCGGAAACAAACAATCGGGTGTGGAGTCCCATCAACGTCGTCGGCAAGTTGAGTGTAGACTGTAACCATGTATCGTAACTCTTACTCGTTGAAGAAATATCTGCAACATGATACGTTGCAGCCGTATAGGTCAGTACATTGAATGTACTGGCAAGATCACAATAAGAGAAAACAAATGATAAACTATATTATATGCAATATGGCTTTGTGGCTCTGTATCTGAGTTTTGGTTGCATAAAAGCTAGTTTTATTTTCCCTACATCAAAGGAATTAACCGGAGTCTGTACTATGGAGTTTTCTATCATGACATGGTTCCGCCAACCGATGTCTCATAGCCCAAATCATCAAAAGTTGCCCACAATTATGTTATCAGTCCGGTGTTAAGAGTTCCGAGATAGATCCAAGTCCAGAGGCTCAAATTGTCCGTAACCGGGGACACGGCTAATCGATTAGGTTTAAACCCTCTGCAGAGGTTTGTACACTTTACCCGCAAGATTTGATCCCTCTCTTTACATTCTCGCACTTCAGGGTGTTTGAGAACAAGATGACCGAAACATGGTCTTCCGAAGAGTTCCTCTAACCACTGTCCGGTGCTCATCCAATCCTACCATAGTTCTACATCTGCTAGCACCATCCCAGCCAGAGTCACAACTAAGGTCAACCAAGCCAGATCCCATAGTGACTTGCGGTTGCATAGGTAAGCTTCCGGGCATGAAGTATTCTTCCGTCTCTTTGAGTCTGGGTGAAGCTTTCCGCAAGATGTCATGGCGCTTCTCCATGCATCCCGGCCAACCACTGGTTTCTCCAGGGGTGCCCGTCAACCGTCCTTCACCTAGTAGTGTGTATTGAATTCTTGTCTCGAGTCTCGAAATCCTGAGGATTCCTAAAGATGCAGTCCTTGCCGGTGACATCATGAAGTTGTCGCCATTGACGTAGAGTCCTTCTTCACACCACTCTCGTGCACTCATACCAAACCCCGTCTACTATAGCGTAGCATTAAAACTATATAACGTCCCGGGTTTGGTAACTAGGAGATGGGTTTCTACCTCATGCATTCTACTCAACTACAAGATTCAATAACACTACTGGAGAGATTGTTGAAAGGGTGCTACTACATGAAAATAAACATAGGTATGGAAAAACATGGTCAAAGTGAACTTGCCTGGTATTACTTGATGAAGATAATAACGCTCTCGGAATCTTTGATAAACTATTCTTCACTCCGAGAAAAAATCTATATAGTCAAACATTATACCCACATAAGCAATAATCTTAGCAAACAATACTAGCAATCAAAATAACAATCAAAAAGCCATAAATAAAACAATAATTAAGTAAAAGAACACCAAATAGAATTCCAAAGAAAACTTCACAAAAACAAGGTAGAAACCAACTCACATAATAACAGTTAATAATTTCTTACTAAAACTAAATTACTCTAATAACTTTTATACAACATGGATAATATAATTCTAATAAAACAACAACAAAATAATTTACTAAAGAATTTACTAGCAAAAACAACTAGTATAAAAACTATTATAATTATCTAGTTAACACTAGAACAACTATAACAACTAGAAAACACTAAGACAATAGTAAACAATACTAAAATTATTTTACTTCTAAATAACCTAACCAATAACAACATATATTGAAGTGGCAAAAATAAATACATTAAAACTAATAAAACTATTTGTATCAACTATCACTATGAACTAAACAAACAAATACTAAAATAGTAGCTAAACACTAATAAATAACTACAAAAATTTATCTACTGTATTCTAACAGAAACATATGACAACATGTAAAAATCTACAAAAAGAATTTACTAAAAATAATTAAAAACACTAATTATATGACTAAAACAACTACATAAGCAAAACAGTACTGTTTTTATAACAAACCTAATTTAAAATAAACTAAAAATAAATAACTATATGCTATTGCATAAACAAAACAATACAAAGCAGTAGCAAAAAGAATCGATCAAAAACCTATTTCTAAACTCAAGTTAGATCAAATACAAGGATTTAAGAGAAATTGATCAAGTTCAAATTTAAATAGTCAAACCTAAAACTATTTACCTATTCAGAAACTTTACAAAATTTGAGATCTAATGCAATTGGAATCACTCAATTTGGATATGTATACTAATAGATATGGATTTTCTAAGATCGCTACTTTTCTGAAAAGAAGAAATTACGGGATTTCTTTGATCTCACCGGAGTAGTCGCCGGAGTTGGGGAAGAAGATTGAATCCGAGGTTGTATGGGCTCCTAGAGGAAGGAGAGCACGGGACGGTGCAGAGGAGATCTCAGCAACCTCAGGGGAAGCCGAGGAAGTACCAACCAAGCCTCGGGCGGTGATGGAGAAGCCGCCGGAGTTTATGAAATCCAATGAGAAATTATGCGGGATAGGGAGGGGGATAAGCTCCCATAGGAGAGGGCTTTGGGTGAGGGGAAAGAGGGTAAAATGAGGGAGGTATTTATAGGGCGAGGGGGTGTCCAAATGCGTGCAGCCATGGCGAGCAAAATAAAAAGCAAGTGCAGATCTCCGGCGAGAAAATCCGGGGCATTAATGGCCTTTTACTTGGAGAAGGAGGTGTAGCGGAAGGAGGTGGATCCATTCAGAGGATTCTTGGGGAAGGGGAAGGAGGGAAGGGAGTGGGGTGCGTGCGTGTGTTCTGCTCCTGTAGGTGCAGGAACGATGGTAGGAGGAAGACGACCTGTTGGGTCGTGGAGGGGGCCGGGCCTAGTGGGGCTGGGCTTCGCCCAATTTTTTTTAAATAGAGAAGGAAAACTGAAATAAAGAGCAATAAAAAAACTATTATATAGGCATATTATATATCAAAAGTTTCACAAAAATAATTTCTAAAACAAATAGTGCAAAAAAAAATATACAAAAATCTACAAAATAATTTCTAAAACAAATAGTGCAAAATAAAATAAAATAATTTCTAAAACAAATAAAATCTACAAAAATTTAAATAAAGCAAATAGTGCTACTGTTGCATTAAAACCCCACAAAAATCATTTTTAAAATACCAAAATGATTTCAAATTTATGTTCTCCTAATTTTCGATTGAAGGGAATTATTTTACCCTTAATTCCATTTATTTGTTTTTAGGAGAAAAAAATTAAACTAAAAATCCAAATAATTCCAAATTGGAAGGGAGTTTCAAAATACTTCCAAATGACTTTAAATTGGATTCTTTGTAACTTCCAACTCATATTTCATATAATTGAAGAAGTCATTTTATCTTCTCTCGTGAATATCATTGAGTTGAATAAAGTTTCGAATTTGAAATATTTTCGGATGGAATTCAAATCTTTTCAAAACCCTTTTCATTTATTTAAATGGAAGAGTCATATCATCTTCACTCTAGGGTTTTGTGATAAAATGAATTTGAATTCATGGATATCATAAATGCAAAGAGAAATCTTTGGGAAATTCATTTCATTCCCTTTCATTCAATCTTCAAAAAGTTTTAGATTGCACTCAGTTTCACTCAATCATTCACAAAACAATCAAACAAACAATCAAAACTAATTATTTAATATATCATTCCAAAATTTAGAATTTTGGGATGTTACAAACCTACCACACTTAAAATGAATCTCGCCCTCGAGATTCGAAGAGGCTAGCAAGAAAAGGATAGGGTTTGGGGTCTTCCAGCAATTCCATTGATCGGAATGGTCTAGTGTGCTACCACACTTAAAAGCAGGGTTATGGTCCCGTCCAAAACACATGTGCTCATTCTTTTGGGTTGACGGTGTCGGTCTTCTCATATTCCCTGGAATAATTCTTTCACTGGTGCTCTCCCAGTAGGGACATGACCTTTTTGTCAAAATCTTGTGTCCTCTCAATCCTGGTGAGGTTCTTCTGAAGAGTGGGTCTTCGTATATGACATGTCTGTCGTCAATACTAAGAAACTATCGGAGCCTCCTGGCGGTCAACAAGTTATGGCTTCTCCTACAGGAAAAATGGCCGGGGTTGAATCTCACCCTATATCCTACGATTGGCAACGGTTGCCTGTAAAGGGTTCCATTGTCCTATCATTCTATGGTTTTATGGCTTGATGTGTCGACACTCTTCTAAGGTTTTCAGGGCTCTCTGATTTTCCATCAACATATGATAGTTCATGATAGAAGTCTCCGGTATGGGGGCCAATCCATCCCGTACTTGAACCATTACTACATATGCAGACATCGAATCATGTATTCTAACACTTGGGCATACTCACAAGGATTGTGGAATTTCTCTTGTCGATGAACTGAGTTCAAATAAATCCATTGTTTCTGCAAGCTGAACAAGACATCTAATGTTTCTTCACAACTCTTGGGTTTTCGGATCCTCCTAAAAATGTCGGCTGATTAACTCAGAGTTTTCTTCCGAAATATCTTTCTTCAGCAAGAGTGTGCTTGCATCTTATTAACTCTGGGCCTGTGGGTTATGGCCCACTTCAACTCTTGTACAATTTTAACTCATCTATTTGAGGATTATCATTCCATATTCCAACATTACATCTCCTTTAAATCCAATAGTACTTCTTCCTTCATACCCTTGTGGTTATGATCATACAAAACTCCAACTTATTTGGTCCAGCTCCCTTCTATGGACCGTCATGAATAACACATTTCTTTCTTCATTGATCTTGTGGCTTTACGGAGTACTACCACACAAAAAAAATGCACTAGTTTATCCATAAATCATATTATTTTCATATCAAATCTTTTATTACATCCTTAACCATTTTTCGTGAATCCAAATTCCAAAAAGTACTTTATTACAAATGCTGCCACCCACATGGTTTGGTATGGTCAGGCATTACTTCCAACTTTATTCATTTTCCCCCCTTGAGGATTCTTCAGTCCCACTGGAATTGTGCGACATGCGCCTTGAAATCTTCAATCTTCTATTTCATCGTGGTGGCCTTGAGCTTCATCTCCATCATCTCTGCATGCACTTCTCTTAGGTATTCCTTAGTATAACGGAGTCTTGCTTCAAGTATTTCTATGATCTGGCGTATGGCTTCCATGGCTGCTTCACGAACAGCGTCAAAGAAAGTTGCTTGTGGTACACGTGAGATGAAAAAGTACTGCCCCATCGTCTTTGGGCAAACTTCTTTCATACGGTGGAGGTGTACCTCCACATACCAAAGTTCCACTCCGTTTTGCATGAAGGGGTAGCCTTTGTAGACTGCATCTCCTTCAAGGTGAATATGCTTCATCATGTCCTTCAGGATCTTCGGGTAATCGTGATCACTTGTCAGGGTCATGATCGTTTACGGGCCCTTAAGGAAAGACTCATAAAGGGTCGTCATGTGAAGTTGTAAAACAAAAATGGTGCTCAGAATAAGGTACATATCTCCTTGGGTACACATTCATATCATCCAAACAAAACTTCAAACTCAATTTCCAACATCCAGTTTATGCATCACAACTCATTTTCTTCCATGTTCACCCAGAATATTAATTTCCAAGATAAAACATAACAACTCCTTAAAGCCTTTCAGCATATGACATATCAACTTTATTGAGTCATGAATTATTACAATCTCTGAGTAATCTATTACATAACTCAACCCCGCATTCTCATGAAAAAGTGTTTTCCATACTACCCTTATTACTGATATCAACATCTCCACTACTCAGCTCTAGCTTTCTCATGATTTGAACAATCCCTAGCAAAATGTCCTGCTTCCTTGCAATGGAAACAAATAACTTCCGGCATGTCTCGAGGCTTCTTGGTGATGGTGCCTACTCCTTGAGTACCTTGCTTCCTTTCGAGACAATCATTAGCATAATGCCCGACGTCCTTACATTCAAAACAGGTAATATGACTTGTGTCCCTCTTTGCAAAAATTGGGTTGTTCTGAGGGTGTCTTTGTTTTCTCTTCCTGGTTTTCTTTATTCTGATCAAACGTTCTATTCCCTGTGGATCAAACTCTACTGCTTCTGTCGGGAAGTATCCCAGATACTATTTTCTTTCCTTGGTGCAATACTGTGAAAAATGTCCTTCTTCTCCACATGAATAACAGGTATTGGAGTAAAATCTGTTGAGGCTTTCTCCATCAGGGTCTTCAACACTTCCCTTAATCACAGTTTCTTTCATAACTTCTCGGAGGGCTTCTTTCATTCCTTCTTCCTGCTTCTGAATAGTTTGTTACACCGTGGGGTAAATGTGACACTGAGCTGGGTAGTGGGTGGTTCCTTCACATAAGAAACAAGTCACCTGACTAGTTGGGCATTCCTTAGCTGGGTGTTTCTCCTCACAATGAGGGCATCCATCCTTGTGTTCCTCCTGGGTGTGCCCTATTTCTCCGCAAATATTGCAGGCACAAGGTTTATTTCTTGGGGTATCCCGGATAAGACGGGATCTTGTCAGAGTCTTCTTTAATTCTTCCCAAGTCCTTGCTCCATTCCATCCCTGTATAGCTTGATGCATCTGCCACCATGTTGCAGCACTTCCTTCAAAATATTGAAGAGCGTATGATACTTCATTCTTCCTTGAAACCAAATTGCTCCCGAAGTGATTCTCCATGTTCTGAATCCATAGCTCTGCCTCTGGCTGGGTTTTCGGTCCAGAGAATACCAGTCCAACTTCATTCATCATCTACTGGGTCCAAGGGTTTTAGGGTGAGATAAGAGAGAGGTGGGGAGGGATACACACAATAAAACAATAGTTTTGAAGAAACAAGTTTTATTTTGTGGCTGTCAAAAAAACATCAACCAAATAATAGCTCACAAATCGTCGCATCTAACATAAGTGTATAATAGGGGTTTGGTCCTCTAACGGTCAAATAATTCTTCTGATTCTTCAAGTCGTCTGAGTCTTCAACTGGTGTAGCTTCAAATCTTCTAATGCATGGTCAAGTCATGTTTACTCTGAAATGGTCATCGGTTGTCAGATATCTTGTCCTTCTTGGAGCGGCTATAGTTGATCCTCCGTGTGGTCAAAAGGGAAAGGGATATAGTCTAACTATTTGAGGTAAGAGAGGATATTTGATAAAATCAGAAAAGATGAGAAGTAATGGATTCTTTTGGAAATAAAGTTTTAGAGATTTCCTGTCTAGGAGCTTTCCAGTTTTTATGGTCACATCCTACAGTCAACATGTGCAGAGATACCATATCTGTAGCGACCCGACCTCAGACGGTCAAGCCTCTGTGTATCTATGTCATCCCTGGATCAGTATGCTGGCACACATAGTATGTCAATGTATATATCAAAGTGCAATCACATGTATAAATAACGTAAAACTGATATATACCTCATAAGTCTCAACAGAAACAAACAATCGGTTGTGGAGTCCTATCAACGCCATCGACAAGTTGAGTGTAGACCGTAACCCTATATCGTAACTCTTACTCATCGAAGAAATATCTGCAACATGATATGTTGCAGCCGTATAGGTCAGTACATTGAATGTACCGACAAGATCACAATAAGTGAAAACGAATGATAAACTATATTATATGCAATATGGCTTTGTGGCTCTGTATCTGAGTTTTGGTTGCATAAAAGCTGGTTTTATTTTGCCTACATCAAAGGAATTAACCGGAGTCTGTACTATGGAGTTTTCTATCATGACATGGTTCGGCCAACCGATGTCTCATAGCCCAAATCATCATAAGTTGGCCACAATTATGTTATTAGTCCGGTGTTGAGAGTTCCGAGATAGATCCAAGTCCAGAGGCTCAAATTGTCCATAACCGGGGACACGGATAATCGATTAGGTTTAAACCCTCTACAGAGGTTTGTACACTTTACCCACAAGATTCGATCCCTCTCTTTACATTCTCGCACTTCAGGGTGTTTGAGAACAAGATGAATGAAACATGGTCTTCCAAAGAGTTCCTCTGACCACTGTCCGGTGCTCATCCAACGCTATCGTAGTTCTACATCTGCTAGCAACGTCCCAGCCAGAGTCACAACTAAGGTCAACCAAGCCAGAGCCCATAGTGACCTGCGGTTGCACAGGGAAGCTTCCGGGCATGAAGTATTCTTCCGTCTCTTTGAGTCTGGGTAAAGCTTTCCGCAAGATGTCATGGCGCTTCTCCATGCATCCCGGCCAACCACTGGTTTCTCCAGGGGTGCCCGTCAACCATCCTTCACCTAGTAGTGTGTATTGAATTCTTGTCTCGAGTCTCAAAATCTTGAGGAGTCCCGAAGATGCAGTCCTTGCAGGTGCCATCATGAAGTTGTCGCCATTGATGTAGAGTCCTCCTTCTTCACACCACTCTCATTCACTCATACCAAACCCCTTCTACTATAGCGTAGCATTAAAATTATATAACCTTCCGGGTTTGGTAACTGGGAGATGAGTTTCTACCTCATGCATTCTACTCAACTACAAGATTCAATAATACTACTGGAGAGATTGTTGAAAGGGTGCTACTAAATGCAAATAAACATAGGTATGGAAAAACATGGTCAAAGTGAACTTGCCTGGTATTACTTGATGAAGATAATAACGCTCTTGGAATCTTTGATAAACTATTCGTCACTCCGAGAAAAATCTATATAGTCAAACATTATACTCACATAAGCAATAATCTTAGCAAACAATACTAGAAATCAAAATAAAAATCAAAAATCTAAATAAAACAAGAATGAAGTCAAAGAAAACCAAATAGAATTCCAAGGAAAACTCCACGAAAACAAGGGAGAAACCAACTCACATAATAACAGTTAATACTTTCTTATTAAAACTAAATTACTCTAATAACTTTTATACTGCATGGAACATATAATTCTAATAAAATAACAACAAAATAATTTACTAAAGCATTTACTAGCAAAAAGAACTAGTATAAAAACTATTATAACTATCTAGTTAACACTAGAACAACTATAACAACTAGAAAACACTAAGACAATAGTAAACAATACTAAAATAATTTATGAAAACTTATTTTACTTCTAAATAACCTAACCAATAACAACATATATTGAAGTGGCAAAAATAAAGACATTAAAACTAATAAAACTATTTGTATCAACTATCACTATGAACTAAACAAACAAATACTAAAACAGTAGCTAAACACTAATAAATAACTACAAAATTTTATCTACTGTAGTCTAACAGAAACATATGACAACATGTAAAAATCTACAAAAAGAATTTACTAAAAATAATTAAAAACACTAATTATATGACTAAAACAACTACATCAGCAAAACAGTAATGTTTTTGCAACAAACCTAATTTAAAATAAACTAAAAATAAATAACTATATGCTACTGGATAAACAAAACAATAACAAAGCAGTAGCAAAAAGAATCAATCAAAAATCTATTTCTAAACTCAAGTTAGATCAAATACAAGGATTTAAGAGAAATTGATCAAGTTCAAATTTAAATAGTCAAACCTAAAAACTATTTACCTATTCCGAAACTATACAAAATTTGTGATCTAGTGCAATTGGAATCACTCAATTTGGATATGTATACTAATAGATATGAATTTTATAAGATCGCTACTTTTCTGAAAAGAAGAAATTACGGGATTTCTTTGATCTCACCGGAGTAGTTGCCGGAGTTGGGGAAGAAGTTTGAATCCGAGGTTGTAGGGGCTCCTAGAGGAAGGAGAGGATGGGACGGTGCAGAGGAGATCTCAGCAACCTCAGGGGAAGCCGAGGAAGTACCAACCGAGCCTCGGGCGGCGATGGAGAAGCCGCCGGAGTTTATGAACTCCGTTGAGAAATTATGCGGGATAGGGAGGGGGATAAGCTCCCATAGGAGAGGGCTTTGGGCGAGGGGAAAGAGGGCAACACGAGGGAGGTATTTATAGGGCGAGGGGGTGTCCAAATGCGTGTAGCCAGGGCGGGCAAAAAAAAGCAAGTGCGGATCTCCGGCGAGAAAATCTGGAGCATTAATGGCCTTTTACTTGGAGGAGGTGTAGGGGAAGGAGGTGGATCCATTCAGAGGATTCTTGGGGAAGGGGAAGGAGGGAAGGGAGTGGGGCGCGGGGTGGGGTGCGTGCGTGCGTTCTGCTCTTGTAGGTGCAGGAACGATGGTAGGAGGAAGACGACATGTTGGGTTGTGGAGGGGGCCGGGCTTAGTGCGGCTGGGCTTCGCCCAATTTTTTTTGAAAATAGAGAAGGAAAACTGAAATAAAGAGCAATAAAAAACTATTATATAGGCATATTATATATCAAAAGTTTCAGAAAAATAATTTCTAAAACATGAACACATTTTCAGAGGAAATAAAATCTACAAAAATTCAAATAAAGCAAATAGTGCTACTGTTGCATTAAAACCCCACAAAAATCATTTTAAAAAAACCAAAATGATTTCAAATTTATTTTCTCATAATTTTCCATTGAAGGGAATTATTTTACCCTTATTTCCATTTATTTGTTTTTAGGAGAAAAAAATTAAACTAAAAATCGAAATAATTCCAAATTGGAAGGGAGTTTCAAAATACTTCCAAATGACTTTAAATTGGATTCTTTGTAACTTCCAACTCATATTTCATATAATTGAAGAAGTCATTTTATCTTCTCTCGTGAAAATCATTGAATTGCATAAAGTTTCGAATTTGAAATATTTTTGGATGGAATTCAAATCTTTTCAAAACCCTTTTCATTTATTTAAATGGAAGAGTCATATCATGTTCACTCTAGGCTTTTGTGATAAAATGAATTTGAATTCATGGAGAGCATAAATGCAAAGAGAAATCTTTGGGAAGGTCATTTCATTCCCTTTCATTCAATCTTCAAAAAGTTTCAGATTGCACTCGATTTCACTCAATCATTCACACAACAATCAAACAAACAATCAAAACTAATTATTTAATATAACATTCCAAAATTTAGAATTTTGGGATGTTACAGTTATCACCAGAGAGGAGGCAGATGAGTACGAGAGGAGGGCAGAGGCTGCTCGTCGCCACGCTACAGCTTAGGAGGCGATAGGCGCTGCATCTCAGTACGACCCAAACTATTATTATGGATATCCGCCAGGCCAGCCGTGGCCATAGACCAACTTAGGCCAAAAGCCTAA
>NC_057800.1:117777587-117795592 GCF_018294505.1 Triticum aestivum
CCTTAAGAAAAACCAAAAAAAATAGTTGTAGCTTTTAATTAGTTTACTTTCCATGCTTGTAGTAGTAATTAAAAAGAAAACCAAAAAGATTTCCTCTTCTTCTTTTACTTGTTGGGAGCTCTCCCGTGTAAATAGTTTTATTTCTTTTCTTTTCTTTGGGGGTCGATAGGAGAAGACCATAATTAAATTGTTGAAGTAGATCTTATATGCATTATTGTTGATCTGACAAAAGAGCCCATATTGCCTTGTCTTCTCCTGTTTATTGAATGCTTGCAGATTCCAGCTTAGTCCAATACACGCGCACTATTATTATTATTCACATTATTTGGTCGTGCAAGTGAAAGGCAATTATGACGATATATGATGGACTGACTGAGATGAGAAAAGCTAGTATGAACTCGACCTCTCTTGTTTTTGTAAATATGATTAGTTCATCGTTCCTGATTCAGCCTATTATGAATAAACATGTTTGCTATGACAACTAGAGATCGTAGTTTCTTGTTCCATGCTTGATTAGCTAGGAGCTTATAATGGTTTACCTTGCGTGTCAACATGCTATTAAAATGGTTGTGATGTGGTATGATAGGGTGGTATCCTCCTCTGAATGATTTATGTGACTTGACTTGGCGCATGTTCACGCATGAAGTTGAAACAAAATCAACATAGACTTCACAATATTTATGTTCATGGTGGATTATATCCTACTCATGCTTGCATTCGGTGTTGATTAATTTTAATGCATGTTCATGACTATTGTTGCTCTCTAGCTGGTCGCTTCCTAGTCTTTTGCTAGCCTTCACCTGTACTAAGCGGGAATACTGCTTGTGCATCCAACTCCATAAACCCGAAAGTTGTTCCATATGAGTCCACCATACCTACCTATATACGGTATCTACCTGCCGTTCCAAGTAAATTTGTATGTGCCAAACTCTAAAGCTTCAAATGAATATCCTGTTTTGTATGCTCGAATAGCTCATGTATCAACTAGGGCTGTCAGTATCTTCCATGTTAGGCGGGTTATTCTCAAGAGGAGTGGACTCCGCTCCTCACTCACGAGAAACTGGCTGGTCACCGGGATGCCCAGTCCCAGGCTTTATGCAAACTAAATCAAAATAATTGCAAACAAAACTCCCCCTGGGACTCTTGTTAGTTGGAGGCACTCGTTTTTTCGAGCAAGCCATGGATTGATGCTTGTTGGTGGAGGGGGAATATAAACTTTACCATTCTGTTTGGGAACCGCCTATAATGTGTGTAGCATGGAAGATATCACCATCTCTTGGTTGTTATGTTGACAATGAAAGTATACCACTCAAAATATTGTTCACCTCTATTTCAAAACCGAGCTCTGGCACCTCTACAAATCCCTTCTTCCCTCTGCGAAGGGCCCATCTATTTACTTTCATGTTGAGTCATCATCCTCTTATTAAAAAGCACCAGTTGGAGAGCACTGATGTCATTTGCATTCATTACTGTTATTTTACATTGAGTATGACTTGACTAGATCTCTTTTACCATGAATTACAATGTCTATTCAGTCCTTGATCTTTAAAGGTGCTCTGCATTTATGTTTTGCGGTCTCAGAAAGGGCTAGCAAGATACCATCTTGTTATATCATTTTATGATTGTTTTGAGAAAGTGTTGTCATCCGAGATTTATTATTATTTCTCGCTAGTTGATTATGCCATTGATATGAGTAAACATGAGACATATGCGTTATTGTGAACATGGTTAGTTCATAATCTTTGCTGAAAACTTGAACGATTGCTTTACATATTTACAACAACAAGAGCAAACCGAGTTTGTAAAAGTTTTTCTTTATCACTTTCAGTTTGTCAATTGAATTGCTTGAGGACAAGCAAAGGTTTAAGCTTGGGGGAGTTGATACGTCTCTGTCGTATCTACTTTTCTAAACACTTTTGCCCTTGTTTTGGACTCTAACTTGCATGATTTGAATGGAACTAACCCGGACTGATGTTGTTTTAAGCAGAATTGCCATGGTGTTATTTATGTGCAGAAACAAAAGTTCTCGGAATAACCTGAAACTTCACGGAACATCTTTTCGGAAATAATAAAAAATCCTTGTAAAAGATGAAGACCAGGGGGCCCACACCCTAGCCACGAGGGTGGGGCGTGCGCCTGCCCCCCTAGGGCGCGCCCCCTACCTCGTGGGCCCCCTAGAGCTCCTCCGACCTCGACTCCAACTCTATATATTTGCTTTCAGGGAGAAAAAAAATCAAAGAGAAGGATTCATCGCGTTTTACGATGCGGAGCCGCCGCCAAGCCCTAAAACCTCTCGGGAGGGCTGATCTGGAGTCCGTTCGGGGCTCCGGAGAGGGGAATCAGTCGCCATCGTCATCATCAACCATGCTCCATCGCCAATTTCATGATGCTCACCATCGTGCGTGAGTAATTCCATCGTAGGCTTGCTGGACGGTGATGGGTTGGATGAGATTTATCATGTAATCGAGTTAGTTTTGTTAGGGTTTGATCCCTAGTATCCACTATGTTCTAAGATTGATGTTGCTATGACTTTGCCATGCTTAATGCTTGTCACTAGGGCCCGAGTGCCATGATTTCAGATCTGAACCTATTCTGTTTTCATCAATATATGAGAGTTCTTGATCCTATCTTGCAAGTCTATAGTCACCTATTATGTGTGATGATCCGTTAACCCCGAAGTGACAATAATCGGGATAGTTACCGGTGATGACCGTAGTTTGAGGAGTTCGTGTATTCACTATGTGTTAATGCTTTGGTCCGGTACTCTATTAAAAGGAGGCCTTAATATCCCTTAGTTTCCATTAGGACCCCGCTGCCACGGGAGGGTAGGACAAAAGATGTCATGCAAGTTCTTTTCCATAAGCACATATGACTATATTCAGAATACATGCCTACATTACATTGATGAACTGGAGCTAGTTCTGTGTCACCCTACCTTATGATTGTTACATGATGAACTGCATCCGGCATAATTCTCCATCACCGATCCATTGCCTACGAGCTTTCCATATATTGTTCTTCGCTTATTTACTTTTCCGTTACTATTGCTATCATCACTATAAAATACCAAAAACATTACTTTTGCTACCGTTACCACTACTACCATATTGCTTTGCTACTAAATACTTTGCTGCAGATATTAAGTTTCCAGGTCTGGTTGAATTGACAACTCAGCTGCTAATACCTGAGAATATTCTTTGGCTCCCCTTGTGTTGAACCAATAAATTTGGGTTGAATACTCTACCCTCGAAAACTGTTGCGATCCCCTATACTTGTGGGTTATCACGAACCGTTTTGGAAGCTAACCTGTGGGCCTACTAAATTGACGCGTACCAAAGGATTTGTCAACCTAGTCAATATAAATGATTCTAGCTGCATGTCCATCCAACGAACGTCGTGCTTCTTCAACCTCTGGTCTTCTTGCTCCAACCGCCCAAAGCAGCGCCTGTCATGTCGCCTGCTCCTACCTCCTGTGGCCGGCTGTGGTGCCATGGAGGCCTCACCGCCCCCTACTACTCCCACTGCTGGCCAAGCCATCCCTCCCCTCACCCACACCCCATGTTATTATGCGGCAACGGCAACCTCACACCGTAGCCGAACCAGTGAACCCTCATACTCCTCTTTGCGTGGGCATCCACTGCCGCGTCTTCCGCGACTCTGCGTCGTCCCCTTCCTAAGCCTTGCCATCGTCCACCGCCTTTGTGCTCTCGGCGCGGCGTTGTCAATGTGGTCAACGACCGACTTCCATTGGAAGAGTACTGTATGTCGAGAGGCTGTCAGCTGGCTCTACAGCCGCGGCAAGGAAGTGCCTTCTTATTACGTGGAAAATAATGATTTCTCCACCTGACAGCAGGGACCCACCGGACGGGCCACCATATTTCGCAAAAAAAACCCTGACTGCTACAACCCACCGGCTACATCTTTGCACGCAAGGAAGTGCGTCCATATTATGGAAAAAAATGATTCGCCCCTTGACCGTTGGGACCCACCAGCTACATCTTCGCACGCAAGGAAGTGCCTGACAGTCAGAACCCACCTGGTTGAAGTGTACATAACATTGTCATTCTGGTCGTGAACGTGTACGTACATACTGGTCGATCAGTCTGTCTGTAGGCTGCAGCGATGAACCATGGTCGTGCAAGGAAGGACACGTGTCGTAGTAGAGGTGTTCACGTAGCATGTACACGTACGTACAGCGGCCAGGGTGAAAGAAAGAAAATACGGCCATGTACGTACATACGGGTAGGGTCTCGAACGCTTACTCACGCATACGTACGGCCATGGCTCGTGTACATGGCTGGGTCGGAACAAAGAAACTGCGTCGTCGTCGTGTTCATGGGGAGGCAACAAAATGCATCATGTTCATCGGGAGGCAACGAAACACGTGTTGTTCATCGGGAGCCAACCAGCTTGGACCGAACAGCCGATGGAAACGAGGCCTGGCGTACCGCAGAACGGAGGAAACGGCCTTATGTTCGATCGGCCACGGTTGAAACGGTATCCTGTTCATCGGGAGGGGTCTGGCATACTGCAAAATGGAGGAAACAGACTTCTTTTGGACCTCCTACGGTCGAAACGGGGTCCTGTTGACCGGGAGGGGTGTGGCGTACCGCAAAACGAAGGAAACGGACTTGTGTTGGAGTGCTACGGTCGAAACGGGAGTCCTGTTCATCAGGAGGGGTGTGGTGTACCGCTAAATGGGACTCCAAAGGATACTGTTCATCTCCACCGTCGACCTCCTCCAGCCTCCATGGGATACTGTTCATCCACCACTGACCTCCTCCAGCCTCCACCTGCGACTATTCATCCACGGGCTCCTATTCATCCAGCCTCCACCTCGCACTCCTCCACCGGCTACTGTTCAACCAGCCCTCTCCACGGGGTCCTGTTCAACCACCCCTCCATGGGCTACTGTTCATCCTGCCCTCCACCGGATACTGTTCATCCAACCCTCCACGGGGTCCTGTTCATCCACCCCTCCACTGGCTCGATCGATCAGGGTACTGTTCACCTAGTGGCAATGGCCTCTACTACCACGGGGTCCTGTTCATCCAATCCCCCACCGGGAACTGTTCATCCAAACCCCCCAACAATGCTCACTGTTCATCCAGAGTCAGCATCGATCGGCTTCAGTTAGCAGCAATACCGAAGGAATCACTCGGATTCAGTTAACAACAAGGGATCGATCGATCGCTCGAGTTCTATAACACGTAGCCTGCAGTGCAATCGCTCGGGTTCAGTTAGAGCTCAATGCCTCGCTCAGGTTCAGTTAGAGCGCAACACCTCGCACACACGCACGTACGTACAAGAGAAACACACATCACTCGGCCCCTGACCACCCACCGTACCGGGAACTCCTCGATATTTTCTGCGTCCTCGCTTCTACCACGGTCTTTTCCGTCATGGACGGCCCAAAGAATGTCATGCAGCTGCGTCTCCGACCCATCCAGGATGAGAATCCCATTTTCTGTCATGATTTTTTGTCATAGAAGTAGGAGCCCACCACATCTATGTTGATACTGGGTTTTGTCACAATTATCGTCATAGAAGTGTCATAAGTATGACAGAAAAAAATCGTTCGGCCCAAAATGTCACGGATGTGTCTTTTTTTTCTAGTGATTGAGCTGGGCCCCCAGGTCCAGGACTTGGTTCTATGTGCATGGGCGGACGTTGGACCCAAAGACATACCAGGTTTTGGAGCGTGCAAGTCTTAAAGGAGCCGACCTCATTATACTTGTTGCAATAGAAGAGGCTCGAACGGGGGTGTTCACGCCTAACAGAGAGAACAACGAGCTTACGCGCGCCCTGGCAAATCCTGAACACCCGGGAAGAACACGAGGCAAAGGTGTTGTTCCATGGTATGAGGGGTTTGTAGACTGGAACGCCGACTATAGAAGTCGTGCCAGAAAGAAGATGCAGGAGAAGAAGAAGAGGAAGATTGAGGAGTAGCAGAGGAAGCAGGAAGCAGACCGCCTTCGCATCGTAGAATCAAATCACGCGGATTTGGAACTCGCTTTCCAGCGGCAGCTGCAGTAGATCGACTCACTTAACCAGGAAAAGGGGGTCTCAGCAATGGCAGCAACTATAGGATCCAGCATTGGATAGCACCGTCCCATCCATGCTGAGAAGCAGCATGGGTTTCTCATCGGGCGATGAGGCACTACTGGATAGATACCCTATGGATGACATAATGGATAACACTAATCATGAGCTACACTTCAAAATGAAGAACATATCCATGAAGGTGGCGGACGACGTTGCTTATACAAATCACCCTGAAGCAACCTTTCATTGCAACCCGATTCCAGCTAGCTATGCTCGTGTCGCAATTGATGAAGTGGTGGCACAATATTCGGGGCTAGAGCTTGACATTTCTGGAGGTGACAACAAGCGCACACTGGGAGAGGCCATAAATTGTATCATTCTATGGAGAAACGATTGCATCATCTTTCCAAGGCCACCGACACCGCGTCAGCCGGCTCCTCCTCCAAGTCCGCCCCCGCGTCAGCAGACTTCCGCTTCTCCAAGTCAGCCACCGACTCGGCAGAGTCCTACTCCTCCAAGTCTGCCAACACGTCAGGACACTCCACCTCCTCCAAGTCTGGCACCACGTCAGCCCACTCCTCCTCCTCCAAGTACGGCACCACGTCAACCCAGTCCTCCTCCTCCAAGTCAGGCACCACATCAGCCGTCTCCGCCGCCTCAACGGGCTCCGTGCCTAAGCAACAATGGAAGAGAGCCACCGTAGCTACGGCGGCTAGTGCTACAAGTACAGGAGGCAAGAGTTACCAATTTGCTCCAAGCCTCAAGCCTCTTCCGAAGAGGCCTTAAGACCTGAGTGTGGAGGAAAACAAAGCCGAAGTGCAAGCCCAAGTGAGGGCCCATTTTGGACCGAAACCGCCACCACCACCAAAGGAGATAGTACCTGAGCATGCCATTGACCATTTTTTCGTATGGCTGGACCACCAGCTCCCAAGCATAGGGACTCAGACTATGAGCGCCAAATCAAGAAGTCATATCGAGCACAAAAAATGAGTCGAGCTCGAGCTCCAGCCAAGAAGCTACCAAAAAAAGGGAAAACTGTTCCCAACTGGGAAAACAGGCGGTGCAATCGACCCCCCCCGGCTCATTGTACCAACACATGTGAGTACCGGCACCGATCAACTGGTAATAACCGACAATCATAGAAGGCAGGCTGCAGAGATCGGATGCACTATAGAACAACTCCTAGGCATCGAGCCCATGGAAAAGTTTACAGAGCAGCAACTAAAACGGAAATATGCCCGCGGCCAGCCTCTGGTGAAGCCTGAGGAGGTCAAGCTTCTATCAATGAAAATGTATCAATTGCATGAATGGTACATGAAAGAAGCCAAGACTACCAATCGAGAGTCCCTCATGGTGGCAGTCAAGGAAGAGCATTACTCCCATGCAAAAGATTTGTGGGTTGAGTTTATAGAACTGTTTCAGTATTCAATCAAGACAAACTCGACAAATCTATCATCAATTGCTATTGTCTGTAAGTGATTTCTTTCTGTAATTTCATTGAGTCTCTAGCTAGCTGTAGTGCTCATTGATCATTACATGTAATTATCCTCACTATTCTTTGATGTGGTATTATGCAGAATGAAGATCTATGAAATGAAAAAAGCTGGAATACTATGGCATTGCGTTCATTGACCGAAATACCATTAATCAAGAGACATGGACATGTCAATGGGAATGAAAAGACATAGAGAAAAGCTTGCTCACCTAAATACCTGTCCAGAAATACTACATCCTTACAACTTCGGATGAGTCACACTGTATTGTACTACAAATTCCATTTTTGCTTACTAGCTAGATGTTAATAAGTGCATAGGGTTTAGGGTAGTTGATGAGTTATGCACATGCCCGCTTAATTATACATGCAAACGTGTGCGCATGCAGTTTCCACTGGATATTAATCATTCAAGTTTTCGAGGGAAAAGTTGAAGTACTAGACTCACTACTTAAATAAGTTACTCACTACGAAATCGTGAAGGGGATGGTCGACAGGTAATTTCTATCATTATCGAACTATATGACGGCCTCCTTAGTTCATCATTTCCTGATATCAACTAATTAATAAATGATTTATTCATTTTCTTTGTCGGTGGTCAGGGCTTGGGAAAAGTTCATCAAACAGGTTGATGGCCCATGGAAACAAAAGCTGATATGGCGTTGACGCAAATAATTAATTAAGTAGCACTAGCTAGCTAGCTAACATCTCTTTAATTCTAGTCTCAATACCATTAATTATGATGCTTGATTAATTATTATCCGATTGAATTCTATTCTCGTAAAGGCCTGGAGGCGGGCGCCGGGGACTGATTTATGTGCATACTACATTTGCGAGAACATTCGCATGATGATGTCTAAAAGGAGAAGAACTGATAGAGAGCAATGGGTACGTTTGATAGAACATTATTCGCAATTTTTACATCATTATGTAATATATATATATACACACACAACTAATAATACATGCATATTTTGATCTCTTCTTTAAAGATGAAGGAGATATGGGATCGGCTCCTACCAGAGGATCGCCTACGAGCAATTCAAGAAGAAATAGCGGGATTTTGGCTCGACCAGGTCATAGATCCCAAAGGAGAATTTCATTACCCGCTACCGCAGTAATGCCTCCATGTAATGATCTGCAAATTGTAGGAGAAATTATATATACCAAATTGTATATATATATAAGAGAGAGAGAGAGAGAGTAACACTATTTTAATCCCAGGATTAGAATAACTATTTGGATCACGGCGCGCTGGCCCGAAGAGACGTTCCCGAACTCTTGAGAAACCCACCCGACCGGTCAAAGAAAAAACCCACCCCACCCACTTCCCATGACTCCCTCCCCTACCCTCTCCCGATCCCATCTGCACACTCCTCCTCACGGCATCGTGCCGCCGCCCATGAACTTCTCCTGATCCACCGCCGCCACCTCGCATCCCGCCGGCACGCCGCCCTGCGTCCCGCAACCAGCCGTCCCCCGTACCACCGTTCAAGCCCGCCCATGCACTCAGTTTGGGCAAGGTGAAGTCGAGTGATGCGTACGTAGAGGTGCTGCGTACCTGAGCGCGGTGTGCTCGCGGGAGGTGCGGGAGCTCCGCATGGAGGGCGCCGCCGAGGGCCACGGCTTCGTGCTTAGCCTCCGGGAGGGGTAGGAGGTGGCGGACGACTTCAAGGGTGTCACCATGTCGTGGTCGGCGGTGGCGGAGGGGAAGACGATGTGGCGGGCGTCGGGGCGGTCATGTCGCCTCACGTTCCACGAGCGGCACTAGTGGCTCGTCGTCGATGAGTACCTGTTGTACGTCCGCCACGCCGGGCAGGAGGTCATGTTCCGCAACCATCCTCACAGGCTCTACTCCAACAAGAAGAAGCTCAGCTACCAGTACATAATCAATTAATCAATTACCTTTGCAATTAGCTTGTTCTTATTATCATTTTTCTCATTTTTTATCCAATAATCCAAAGTTCTGAATGAACACTCGCCTAAATGGGCAATGGATCCAGAGCAATGTGAAGCATTTGATGTTTTCATCTTGCTAGAAATTACGTACTCTGGGTTATGTTCAGAAGATCACTGATTCTATCTTCAAATGTCGATCGACCAGCTCTAGGAGGGACGAGGTGTGTAGCAGTCCAACTTCCCCTGTATACTCACATGAGCACTGGACACTTTGCTTCTTAGAGAAGTTGCAGCAACACGATTCAGCAAATTGCTTTTGGATGTTGTTATTGCTACTGAAATTTTGCGTGGGTAGACGTCTGGCTGCATGTATCCCTGTGTGTGTGTGTTTTACTTCCGTGCATTTTCTTCAGGGCAGTGGAGAGCACCCTCTCCCTGACTAGATTTGCATCACCACCCTGATTACTCCCAACGCAGCCCGGAGCCATTGAACTATGCATCCCTGGGCCGTTCAACTATGCAGCCCTGGGCCGTTCAACGATGGAGCCGTCGGCCGTTCATGAATACAGCACCACGGATCCTGCTCCCCACCGTCTAGTTCAACTTCTGTTGAATCCGGTAAAGGGAGAATTCTTGTGAGAGCAATTTCCTGTTAACTTTTTATCGTTCAAAGTTCTAATTTGTAGCTACTTCAGCTTTAGCTAGCCTGTGTATGTGGCTAACAAGGTGGCATGCATTCAGCTGCGACTTTGTTTTCGTTTCCACATGTCGCGAGTTGCCATTTTCCTGAAAAGATTTATGTATACTGGGATCTCCATGTACTGAACATGTTAGAAAAATATCTCATGTATATTCATCCCCCTGTTTGATTCTTGTTGTAGTTCAAGCGTCCACAAACCATTGGCATTTTTTGTCTGATGCTCCACGCCTTATAAGTGTCCACTCTAAAAAAAGATTTTTTGCAATATAAGTGTGAACTTCTCCGTTTACATGCACCTAAAATAAGTACATATTTTTGGGTCAGTATACTAAATAGATTAGAAATTCTATGGAAGTTCAAATATTATAGTCTGGAGGGTTCAGTCATTGGATTTTGGGAAGAATGTGTCTTACTGATAGAAAATGAACAGAGAAAAAAAATACAAAATAGGTTTTGGTTAGTACTAAAAAGGTTAGGAATTGTTTGGCGTTGGTGGTGTGTTGGAGTGTTACTACTATTTGGTTCACTTTCATTTCAAGGGGATTGCTTGAAGCTAGCTTTGAAGCTATAAACATAGTTGTGTTGGTTTCAAATAGCAGTCCATGGAAACAAAATTGAGCTATGAAGCTGAGTTTGTTGGTATGCCTCTGATTGTCCACCTCTTTCCTGTAGGTGTTGATCATGGTGATGATCTTGTTGTTGCTGGGATGCTATTCAACACGAGGGCGTGGTCTCCCTTGAGGTGCAGCATCGCGATATATATGTTGCTGCCACTTTTGGATTTATTGTTGAGACGGTCGCTCAAGCTCAATATTGATTAGTCTTTTCCCTAGATCTTTATCTACATGCTCTGTAGGTCATCCAGTAAGAAAAAAAAGTATGCCTCTAAGTTGCTTGTGTTTATATTCCACTAAAGAAATTAGTATGGCTGCACATGGTCGACGGTGCTTGACCATTTAGTAATTAATATGGCTAACAATTTTCAGCAGTAATTAGCATGGCTGCAGTCCACTGTCAATTTTCAGCAGGCCAACTTGATTAATGCTAGTGCAATTCATCTTCCACTGTCATGGCAAGTTATCATGCGTGTGCACACATTTTAAACAAAATCTTACTTTCTGATTTATATGGCGCCACTACAGTCCAAATGTTTGATTTTTAGTAGCCAATATGTTCATTTACCAATTTTGTGCATTGAAAAAAAGTAGGTGATGCTTATGAATGTGTACAATAAAAATAGTAGGTCAGGAGGCTAATGTGTTGATGAACCAATTTAGTAGGGTGCAGTGTTCGCTACAAACATGGCTAGCTGCGTACTACAGGGGTATTTTAACTTGACTAAAATGCCTCATTGTATGTGTTGCAGTGACGACAAGGACACACCACTCTGCCTTCTCTGTTTCCGGTGATGACACACCACTCTTATGGTCGATTAGCCTTTTGGGTTTGGATGTACGAGGTGTATGATGAAGATGAGACAGTGTAGTGAAGTCCATTTGGACATGTGAAATTCAGTGAGGCATAAGAAAGGAATAAGATCTAGCAGCGGATGTTGCCGACCTCGACTAGTGGTTGCCAGATTTCGTGTTTCTTCTGTACAGAACTGATGCATTTCTTCTCTTCTTTTGCAGTTTTGTTAACTGAACCTAAACCATCTCGACTGATAGAATTGCACAGAACTTAACGGGAGGTTGCGCGGAGGTGGCTCGAGCAGGCGGGAGATGCAGCAGTTCGATGCAGCCCCTCCACACCGCTCAAGTCCTACATCCAGCTACCTCAAAGCCAACAGTGATCTCCTACTCCGACTCAAGTGTGCACGTAGCTTCTAGGCATGTGTTGATGTGTGGCTGAAGCTCTTTCTTTCTCTCCATAGTCTCATGTGCTGATGTTTCCCTCTCTCCATAGGTCGAGTGAAAAACTAGTAGTAGGACGAACACAAATCCTTTTCTACAGGAACAAAAAAAATGATCATGCTACTTGCCACAGAACATAATAACAAGCTCAATGTGTTTTTGAAAAAGAAAAATCAAACTGACGTTTGAAAATGTGCAGTAGAAGTTCATGTCAAATTAACTAGGCAATTCAGCATTTATTCTTGAAAAGGTGGAGAAAATTTTAAATGCTATGTAGGTCAAAATTTTGGCTTTAATTTTTTTGCGAAGCACAAAATATTGTGTTCGAGAAGGTTAAGTATGTTATCTTAGCAAGTTGAAAATAAATTTAAACATGCAAGGTAAAACATGCAAGAAAACAAAAAGAAAGGGAGAAGTTCGATTTCTAAAGATGACGTGGTTCAACATGTAAACCAATGTTGAAAGAAAATAAAAAGGAAAGGAGAAGTTCAATTTCTAAAGATGACACAATTCGACATGCAAACCAATGTTGAAAGAAAACAAAAATAAAGGAGAAGATCAATTTCTAAAGATGACGTGGTTTGACGTGCTAAATAATGTTGAAAAAAAAGGAAAAAGACAAGTTCAATTTCTAAAGATGACGCGGTTTGATGTGCAAATCAATGCAAAAACACACACACACAAGAAATGTTGTTTTGGTGTCTTAAAATACTGTTATTCACAAAAAGGTATTAAGAAATAAAACCAACAAGTCCATATTAAAAATATGAAGAAGTTCGATGGTTATAGGAAACTCAGATTTACCTCGTTATCAAAAAATAGAAACAAGAAGGTCAAAAATAAAACTACAAGAAGTTCAACTTTCAAAAATAGAGCGCCTCAAAATTCATAAAAAAAGATTAAGAAATTAAGATTGAAATTCATAAAAAAAAACTCAAATATTTTCACGTAACCGAGAGAGGTTCAGATTAATAACTACCAGAAGTTCACATACTACATTGTGTGCATTTTGTATTTAAAAAAAGAATGAAAAAGCAAAGGCTAAATTTTTTCCTACTAGAAGTTCAAGTGCTCGGCCCGAGAAAGTTCAAATATTCTTGTGAGAAAGGTTTGTACAAAAGGAATATAATTTGTGTAACACTGACGAATGGATGATAAAATTACAAACGAAAATACGTCACAGAAGTTCAATGTGAAAAAAGGAGGAAGATCAACTACTACACTGAATGAATTTCAGATGAAAAACTTTTAAAACCGTCGCGAGTATGAAAAAATGATCAACGCGGGAAAGCTGCATGTTTACAGCAGCTTTCCATTGGTATATCACTTGCTCAATTCCGGTAAGTGGATGGAGAGCTACAAGAAAAAAATAGCATGTGAAAAACAGAGTGAAGTTCAAGTACACGTGCCGAGAAGTTTAGGTTCTTCACACGGTGCATTTTCGAAGAATCTGTTTCGCAATAAAGGCAGAATGAATGATCTTGCCATATTTGCAATTACTTGAAAACGGCTAGGAATCAGAGAATATCATCAACATGAAAAAGTTTTGCATTTTCCGTAGCTTTTCATTGGTATATTATTTGCCCCATTCCGATAAGACTTGTAGAAAATACAGCGAAAATACGTTTTTAGCCATTTTCGAAATCGACTTAAAACCGTAAAGAATTGGGAGAAACAATACATAGCAAAAAGCTTCGGATTTGTTCAAGCTTTCCAACGCCATATCATTTGCTGAATTCGGGCGTACAATTAAAAATGAGCTCTAAAATATGAACTTGGTGGTACTTGTACCATTTTCCGAATTACTCTTAAACCATTAAAAATTAGAAAAAACTTTCAACATGAAAAAGTAGATCATTTTCATAAGCTTTCCAACGCCATTTCATATGCCTCAATTGGATTAGCCGTTTAGAAATGACATAGAAAATACGAACTTGGCTGTTCAGTTTGCGAAATTTTACGTTTGCAAATTACTCTTTAACCATAGGGAATTAGAGAAAACTTTCAACAAGGTGAAGGACCGGTTTTGCAGCAACTTTCCAATGCCATATTATTTGCCTCATTCTGATAAATGGTTTAGAAATGCGATTGAAAATATGATTCACGTTTTTTTGTGAAGAAAAAACGGTTTTCAAAACTGCTCCTAAACCGCTTACATTTTGTCAAAAATTTAAGTTGGGTCATGATACTGGTGTCCATAGCTTTCCAACGATATATTGCAAGCCCCGTTTGGGCAATGTTGTCGAAAGTTCAACCTAGTTCACAGGGAAGTTCAACGTACTACTAGCGGGCAGGTCAGGTTGTGATCAGAATATTATTCTCATTCCGTGATCAGAATAGTGTTTATGTATATATATATATACATAAACACTATTCTGATCATGGGATCAAAATAATATTCTGATCACAACCTGAACTGCCTGAGTAACGCGCTTGAACTTCCCTCTGTATGAACCCGACCTTTGGGCTATCTTCGCAACCGTGCCTTCTATCGTGATTTTTTCTGATCATTCGAGTTGTTTGTGATGTAAGTGTAATGTGGACACGTTTTTTAGAATCTAAATTCTTGCTTTGATTTGGAATCTAGCTCGTTGGCGGATTTGCTCTCGGGCGGTGATGTAACACCCTCGATGCGACTATAGCTCCCACGTGTCGAGGCACGACTTAGAGACATAATCGCATTGAAGGCATATGTCGCAAGTTAGGCAATCTTCGCAACATCCCATGTAATATTAATAATAAAGGGGAGATAACATAGTTGGCTTACACACGTCACGTCAATCAAGTACATAAATAACATTACATCATCCAAACACTCATGGCCCTACTATGGCGCCAAAATAAAAGAGAACCCAACATGGGACACGGTCCCAATCACCCCCAACTGGGCACCACTACTGATCATCGGGAAAAGAAACATAGTAACGTTGAGAGTCTTTGTCGAACTCCCACTTGAGCTCATACGCGTCTCCTGGAGCGGAATCATCAGGCCCTGCATCTGGTGTAATAGTAATCTGTGAGCCACAGGGACTCAGCAATCTCGCACCCTCGCGATCAAGACTATTTAAGCTTAAAGGTAGGACAGGGTAAAAATATGTGGAGCTGCAGCAAGCGACTAGCAAGTATGGTGGCTAACTTATTCACAAAAGAGAGCGAGAAGAGGAGGCAAAGTGTGAGTGAGAAACTAGAGAACAACCTGCGCAAACATTACTCCAACACCGTGTCCACTTCCCGGACCCCGCCGAGAAGAGGCCATCACGGTAACACACTCGGTTGAATTCATTTTAGTTAAGTTAAGGTTCAAGTTATCTACAACCGGACATTAACAAATTCCCATCTGCCCATAACTGCGGGCACGGCTTTCGGAAGTTCAAATCCCTACAGGGGAGTCCCAACTTAGCCCATGACAAGCTCTCACGGTCAACGAAGGAATAGACCTCCTCCCAAGACGTTCCGATCAGACTCGGTATCTCGGTTACTCAAGACACTTCGACAGGTTAAAACAAGACCAGCAACACCGCCTGAATGTGCCGACAAATCCCGATAGGAGCTGCACATATCTCGTTCTCAGGGCACACTCAGATGAGACATCCTACGAGTAAAACCAACCCTCAAGTTGCCCCGAGGTGGCCCCGCAGTCTACTCGGTCGGACCAACACTCAGAGGAGCACTGGCCCGGGGGGGGGGGGGTTAAATAAGATGACCCTTGGGCTCCGGAAACCCAAGGGAAAAAGAGGCTAGGTGGCAAATGGTAAGACCAATGTTGGGCATTGCTGAAAAGCTTTAATCAAGGCGAAATATCAAGGGGTTCCCATTATAACCCAACCGCGTAAGGAACGCAAAATCCGGGAACATAACACTGATATGACGGAAACTAGGGCGGCAAGAGTGGAACAAAACACTAGGCGAGAGGCCGAGCCTTCCACCCTTTACCAAGTATATAGATGCATTAAGATAACAAGATAATATAATGATATCCCAACAATTAAATAAATGTTCCAACAAGGAACGGCCTTCAATCTTCACCTGCAACTAGCAATGCTATAAGAGAGGCTGAGCAAAGCGGTAACATAGCCAATCAACGGTTTGCTAGGACATGGTGGGTTAGAGGTTTGACATGGCAATTTGGGAGGCTTGCAAGCAAGTGGTAGGCATCATAGCATTGGCATAGCAAAAGAGCAAGCAAACTAGCATAGCAAAGATAGTAGTGATTTCGAGGGTATGATCATCTTGCCTGCACAGTTGTCGGAGTTGACTGGATCCTCGGAAGCAAACTCAATGGGCTCCTTGTTAGTGAACTCGTCTCCCGGCTCTACCCAAACAAGACAAACAAGCAACAAGGATACAATCAACTACGTGCAAGACCAAGCAATATGATGCAATGAAGATATGCTATGCGGAATGCGATGCGGGATGCAAAATGCAAGATATGACAGGAAATGCATGAACCTGGACTCAACTTGGAAATCCAAGTGTGCCACTAGAAAGATGAGACGAAATCGCTTGAAAATGGTATAAAGAACGCCAGAATCGGAGTTGCGGTTTGGAAATGGCAAGCGATTCAAATATGACACTGGTCTGCGATTTACAGCAAGTAGCCAACTAAATGCAATGAGATGAACATGCTACAGCAACCAAACATGACAACAAAATACATGGCAGGGATGCACATAAGATGCTTAACAAAAGTCTAGCACTGAGATATGGCCAATTCATCCATTAACAGGTTCAAACAAGCATGGCAAAAATGCATATGGAAAACAGATCTCAGACTTAGTGAAATTAACACTTGTCTGGAATTTCAGATCAGGTAGCCCTCTTCGGAGCCACAAAACTACATGCTACAGGACCTGAACATGGCAAAATAAAGCATGGCATGGAGCTACTCAAAGAGCTTAACAAAAGTCCCTTAGTGACCTTGAGCCAAAAGGGATCAGAAAATACAATTGCAAGCATGTGAACATAGCAAAAACATAATCAGTTTTCAGACTTAGTGAAAACTGGCACATGCTAAAATATAACTCAAGTAGGCATGTTTACGAGCTCGATGCACTCACTACGGTGCAAGTCATGGCAATACAAGAATATATCCATCAAGAAGGCACAAAATTCAAGCTAGACATGGCAAGAACAATAACATAGCATGCACGGATCAACTACAACAACACCGGCAAAATTGCAAACAAGTTGATAATCTGCCCAGATTCACAAAGTAGCAAAAGTAGAGCTCGATTGACTCAAGCTAGGGTGCTCCATAATTGCAAACAAAGACATGGATGGATAGAGCACTACAACATTAACAAAACATCCTTACTGATCATCCTCAAAAGAGGCACGGATCACTAGGAAACAACAAGAACATATGGCATCATGAGATAAACAGCTCCAGGACTTAGTGAAATTACTAAGTCCCTGAAAACAGAATTACTAAGTGCACCACTTTGCAAGCTTGCACTAGTCACCACACACATCAAAAAAATACATGGGTTGCACCTCTGGAAAGATGACAAAACCCTTAACAAAACACATGTAGAGCATCAGGGCATATCATGCACACATTAATCATGGCAAAAATGACAAAAAGCTAAACGAAGTAGCAGATCTGGCAATTATCTCAAGTAGCCCTCTTCTAACAGCATTTCGGGCATCAAGATGAACTCAAATGAAAATGATGCAATGGAATAAAATGATGTACTCTCTGAGATGAACATTTTGATATGCTATATGCATGAATCGAAGCTACGAATGCAAAGTTACGGAACCATGAACATGAGCACATGGACTGAGATTTTCGGGACTTAGACGAAATTTACCACCGGATCTAGGGTTTGACCCGGCACGGAATCCGAGGACGGCGGCGCGCGCACTGTTCACGCCGGAGTTGACGAAGCTCGCCGGAGCGGGAAGACGGCGGCGAGGTGCTCCCGGGCCGGATCTCGCCGGATCCGGCCGGCAGGGAGCCGGAGAGGCGGCGGGGCGGCGGCCACGGCGCGGCGGCGGCGGTTGGTGGTGGCGG
>NC_057800.1:117796079-117816175 GCF_018294505.1 Triticum aestivum
GGCGAGGCGACGGCGCGGGGCGCGGCGCGAGACGGTGGCGGCAGCTGGGCCGCGGGGACCTCGACTGGGCCGGGTGGGCCGGCGGTGGTGGGAGGTGGCGGCTGCCACGTGGAAGCTTCGGACTGGGGCGGCGGCTATGTCCGGCCGGGTCGGACAATGTCCGGCACGACGCGGGGGCGATTTAGGGTTTCGGGGAGAGGGGATCCGGGACATTTCGAGGGGGGCCTATTTATAGGCATAGGAGGAGCTAGGAGAGTCCAAATGAGGTGCGGTTTTTGGCCACGCAATCGTGATCGAACGCTCTAGATGATGGAGCAGAGTTAGGTGGGTTTTGGGCCAAATTGGAGGGGTGTTAGGCTGCAACACACACGAGGCCTTTTCGGTCCCTCGGTTAACTGTTGGATTATCAAACGAAGTCCAAATGATACGAAACTTGACACGCGGTCTACCGGTAGTAAACCAAGGCCGCTTGGCAAGTCTCGGTCCAATCCGAAAATGTCTAATCCCCACACACGAAAGAAAGCTAGAAATGGCCACCGGAGGAGAACGAAGCGCCGGAATGCAAAACGGACAACGGGGAAAATGCTCAAATGCATGAGACGAACACGTATGCAAATGCAATGCACATGATGACATGATATGAGATGCATGACAACGATAAAAACACACGGAGACAAAGACCCGAACCCGAGGAAATAAATATAACTTAACGCCGGAAACGGCAAGAGTTGGAGTACAAATTGGGAAAGTTACATCCGGGGTGTTACAGGTGATGAACATGGGTTTGTTACAATTTTTTTGCATGTACTAGATGTTCTAGAATCTCTACCAGGACAAGAATTGGGTTTAGGTATGAGTTTACTGTATGTTTTGTTGTTATTTTCGAACAAAGTCGATTTGGTGTTCCGCCGCCTCTGTTCTTCGTCCGCAGGAGTGGTTTCGGCCGTTGTTGTAGATTTGTAGTTTTTATGTTGAAATTGGCGGTGGATTTGCGTGCATTAGTGAGACTGAATCCTGCCCATGTTGTTAATTTGATTAAGTGGGCTCATACAAATCGAAATCCGGTGATTTGGATCTTCTGCTTCCCGTCATGGTTTTTTGTTTGTGGGACAATATGATGAGAATCATTTTCTTGTTTATCTGGAGCACGATGACGTTCGAACTGGCGGTTGAATCCTTCCCGCGTTGTTAATTTGATTTGGCTAGATCATTCATTCTGAAAATGTGGATTGGACCTTCTGCCTCCCGCCGTGGTTCATTGTTCGAGCGGACAACTTGATGGCGGATCATTTTTTGATGTTTTATCTGGAGTATGACGATGTTCGAAAAGGGTTGTTGACGTGTTGGAATTGACCCAAATGATTAAATCTGCGAACTAAATTTGAGTGGGGTTGTTCTTTCAAACATTATACATTCTGTTGTACAAGCTGGACTGCTATAACATTAGTAGTTGAACTTCTGTGCTCTTTACGCATGCTTTTAGGAATGAGGCAATACGATCTAGTGTGTTGTTGTTGTATAAAAAATCAAGTATGTTTTTATGTTGTTGACTGTCTTTATGTGTGTAACTGTGGAGCTGGACCACAGGCACATGCATCCTCTTTTTTTCCTTTAATCTATGTTTTGGGATAGTTTTTTGATCATCCACTATCTTCAGTAGAAGCTAGACTTCTTTTTTATTAATGGTTGAACTTCTGGATTTCCACATTGCATTCCACATTTGCAAGGCGAAGGCGCATGGTGCTCTATATTTTCTTTGCCTGGTTTTTTTGTAATTTTAATTCTTCACACATTCTTTTCAGACTTTTGCCTCGTGAGAAATCATGGGATTTAGCCCAAGTATGTGTGCACCTTTTCTAGATCATCTAAGGGTCGTTGTAAAAGCTAGACTTCTATGTCGTTTATACGTGAACTTCTGCTTTTCCTTCTTTGCAAAGTAATAAAGCAAGTCCTCTGTTTTTCCTTCTTTTTATGTTACTTTTCATTCTTTGCATTGGTTTGGATTTTTTTGACTAAGTCCCATGAACAGCCATGTAATTGGGCGATGGATATGCATATTTTTTTATTTTTTCTAGTATATTTTAGTACTTATAATAGTTGTCGTTCTTCATTGAATAACTATCCTGAACTTCTATGTGATAATCGTTTTTAACATGTTAATTTGAGGTTGTTATTTTTTGGATTTAAATATTTTGTAGACATTGAAATCAGCATTGTGCGTATTGACAAATGCGGTAGCGCGAGGCCGAGCAGGGGGAGGGGGGTCGGGACCCCCCTCCCCTCCCCCTGCGAGGCCAAGACAGGAACAAGCCGGAGCAGGCGACGATGCGGCGTGCCGTGTTATCGCATGTGGAGGCGAGTCCATCACATCCGTGACCCCACTATCTATCTTAGAGTTTTTAGGGTTTAGGGTGCCTGCGGTGAGGGTGGAAACAGAATAACCGCATTGCGTCCTGTCAAATCCTAGCGCGCATCAATGCAGTAGCGCGAGGCTGAGCAGGGGGAGGGGGTCGGGACACCCCGTCCCCTCCCCCTGCGAGGCCGAGACAGGAACGAGCCGGAGCAGGCGACGACGCGGCATGCCACATAGTCGCATGCGGAGGCGAGTCCGTCACATCCGTGACCCCACTATCTATCTTAGGGTTTTTAGGGTTTAGGGTTAGATATGAACTTCATCTGTTTTTGTACTTGAACTTCTTCTTTTTGTTTCTTTCGGTTTATTTATTCTTATTCCTTTACTTCTTTTATTAGAGTACTTGAACTTCTGTTCTTTATTTTTTGAACTTCTTTTCTATTGTTTTTTAGGTGCATACTTATGTACGTATGTTTCTTCCTTTGGTAGTGTATTTGCCATCTATTTTTGGTTTTGAAAATATCAGTAGTGCTGTTGTGTGATCTTATCTCATTATAATAGATGCATTCAAATGGTGCATTCGTTTATCTATAGATGTATTTACTGTTTTAGCTGTTGAGGGGGTAAAACTGTAATTTCTCCTGCGTTGCAAGTCCCACGACAGAGAAGCATTAATTGACCATCTCCCTCGCCACCACTTGTCAGAAAACCCCTCTTCCCCTGTCGCTCGCTCTCTCCCCCTCTCCATCGCTCCGCTGCCTTCATCGCCTGCAACTCCTCCTAATTTCTCCGTGCATGTCCCCTACCCTCGTGAGTGGAGTAACCGGCGCACGCCCCTGCTCCTATTTCTCCCCCACGCCCCGCTCTCCCTCACCCAGCCCGCTCTCTCCTGCTCCGAAGCGAGGGCGGCAACTGCCTGCATGGTTGCAAGGTGCGCGTGGCGTCGTGGGGAGTTGAAGAACCGCCGCGGATTCGTGCGTTCGGGGGTCGTCTGGAGATGTACAAGTGCTGCCCCGCCCTAATGCTTGCTTCTAGTTTCGCCAGATCTGTCGAGTCCGCCTCCTATATGCTCTTGCGTGTGGTAGATTAGTTAGGCTTCTTGTGCGTATGGTGGGTGGATTGCATTCCCCCGTGGTTAGATTTGTCTATGTGATGCTTGTGTGTCCTATTTGTCCCTTCAGGCTTGTGTGGATTTCTTTTCCCCTTTCTTGATTTCAGCATTCAGATGCATGTAAGAGAGGGTGTGGTGTGATTCTGGATCTGACATATCTAATTTGTGTTAGTGTTTTTGATTTCAAAGTCTATATGGTGTCTCTCACATGCTAGATAGTTTATGGATTCTTTTTTTTGTTTGTGCTTGCCTAGATGTGCCACTGTTCATCTTTTTATACTTGTTGGTATGTTCTGGTTGTTTTCATTCTAGGGTTTGATTCAGTTTCTTTTTATATTTTGTTGTATGATTTTGTACTTGCTAACTATATGCAATCAATCCCCTTTTTTAGCAGGTTGTTCTAGTGTTTGGAGTTGCATTCATCAAGGCGGTTGTGTTGTCATGGCTTCAAAACCTTCTCCTGGTATCTTAATGTAATTGTATCTTGTATTTTAAATATCATTATTCTTATATATGTCTTCCCATATCTTCACTGAGTATTCATGTTGGACTGCCATTCTTAATAGTGTGAACTTCTAGGCAAGGTTATGTGTATGCTTTTTACCATTAGTTTGAGTTAGAATAGTGTTTGCTTACTTTGTAGTTGATGATTTTGCAGGTGAAACTATGTCACCAAGTGTTGTTGGACTTCCAGTTGTTTCATATTTGTAGTGTATATCTTTGTTTTTTTTGTTATCATGTTGATGGTATTGATATTTAGTTTGCCTGTGAAATACTATTTGTGGTCATGCTACATCTTTTTATGTGCTACTTGCTTGGGTCACATAGTTGAACTTCTGGTTTTAATTATTGTTTTTTATAATGAAATTTGGTTGAACTTCTTGTATGCACATTTTGTTTTACTGCTTTGTTATATATCGTTGAACTTCTGGACATTCATGTTATATGTAGTAGCCCCTCTGGTGTAGATTGTTTTTATATTTAGTTTGTAGATTTTTAGTTTGTTTGTTGTGTTTACTGCTTTGTTAGGTATTGTTGAACTTCTTGGTATTGGACATTGTTGTCACAGTAGAAGTCCCTTTGGTGTAGGATTGTGCATTAGAACTCAGCTGCCTTTTTACTTGCATTTTTTATAGTTGGTGATGAGTTGAATAGTTTTGAAAAAATGCCTGCGATCAATATGGAGCTTTAGAGGTTAATACTGATGCTCCAATATCTGATGCGGCTAAATCACCCATTATCCCTTTGACTGTGATTGCCGAGGTTGCTTCGAGCCTTGAGAATTTTTCAAGCCTCGAGGATCTTGCTTCTCCAGCTCTTCCTTCACCTAGTATGTGAAACCCCTTTTCTTTTCATTTTAAGGTTTTGAGCCATGTTTTTTTAGCTTGTTCACGTCATTTGTTTTTGTTTCTGTTCCTGATTTTGTTTATTTTTTGCTTCAATTTATTGTGTTCTTTGCATATGTGTTCACAGAGGAGGAAGATGTGAACATCATCAACAATGTTTTATCTGAGTTGGGTTTATCATAAACCCCTGCTGCTGCTGAGGAGGGGGCTCCATCAGTTAAAGGTTGTGATTCCGTTCCAAATCCTTTGTGCTCTCTTCAGATGTCAGAGACGTAGTCGCAGTCTGTTGATGGTACTGAACCTGTCACGCAACCCAAGGATGTGCCTCTTTAGCTTCTCCTAGAGGACAAACGTAAGAGGAAGTAGCAAGAAGATTTTAAAAAGAAGAGGGCGGCCTGCCTTGAGAAGGTTCTGATGTTCCTGGATCTATTCATGCGGCTGAGCTCACTGTTGAGGAAGATGTGCCGTGTGGCAGTGATGGCATGGTTGTCCCTGTTAAGAAGAAAATCAAGAAGACTGCTACGAGGAAGCTAGTAGTTGGTGAAGTTACTCCTCAGAGGAGCCCACGTGTTTCAAGGCCTGCAGAACTTGCTGAAGATGAAGGGCTAGGCCTTGGTGGTACACCATGCCGTAGTCCTCGTGTGCTTGCCATTGCCGCGCCTACACCTTCTCCGCTTAGTGCTGGTGCATCTGGTAAGGGGAAGGAATGCGGCATGTAGCGCAAGGTTCCACCTGCAAAGGTCAACAAGGGTGTGAAGAAGTGTTATCGTGTTAATCCAGAGGATAAGGATCATGCTAATTTCAATGCTGATGATGAGGACGACGACGATATTGATGTTGCCGCTAATCAGGTATGAATGTCTCATGTTTACTATTCTTTAGAGCATTTGTCACTATTGCTATAGTTTTATTGTTTTTAGCACTGCCTTGGCGTACAAAGCTGACCTTCTGCTCCATATAGACGAATCAATTAGTCGACATGCTTTGCTTTTATGGTATTACTGCCTTTGTGTACATAGTTGGACTTCTGGGTATATACATGAAGAAATTAGCTAAACTTGTTGGTGTACATGTTTGATTACTGCCTTAGTGTACATGGTTGAACTTCTGCTTTTTAAATTTCCAACATTTTTGAAAGCATGTTAACTTGTGGTCATACATGGTTGTACTGCCTATGTAGACATAGTTGGACTTCTTAGATACATGTTTGATTACTGCCTTGGTATACATGGTTGAACTTCTGCTTTGTAAATTTCCAACAATTTGAAAGCATGTTAACTTCTAGTCATACATGGTTGTACTGCCTAGGTAGACATAGTTGGACTTCTCAGATGTAGTGCGTATGTAGGCATTAGTGGAATTTTGGTGAAGGTTGTGTGTCTCATTGTTCTGCCTTTTTTCCTTGTCAATGTATTTTTTTTCCGTATCAGCTTGTGCAGCGGTTTGAGAGGAGGCAAAGAGCCCGAAGAAGGTGGCCAAGGAGGAGGTGAGGCAAAACATTTTAACAAGGCGGTTCGCTTTTCACTAGGAGAGGTCAACACGTGTGCGAAAATGCTACAACATAGGCACACGACGATGGTTATCAAGGCTGGTTTTGGTTGTGTGTTTGACTTGAAGGTTGATTCCAACGTTTCTCATCCTTTGATGGGCAACATCTACACGAGGATTGACCCTTCAACCATGATTTTGGACATGGGTGAGGCGAACAAGGTTATACGTATTACAAGTGATGATATTCACCATCTCTTTGGGTTCCCTCAAGGTAATCGTACCCCCCCAGGCCCTCGAATTATGGTTTCGATGATGCTGTTATGAGGTTGAAGGGCAAGCTTGGGTATGCTAGGAGTGACGACATCAAGACAAAGGATTTGCGGAATATCCTCGCTGGACTTGTGAAGGATGAGACGAAGGATGATCTTGCTCTGCAAGTGTTTTACCTTATTGTTTTCATGAAGGTGGTTATCCCTGGAACGTCTACACGAGTGTCCAGGGAGGCAGCAATGGCCGAGAACCTTGTGTTTGAGGATATGGCAGACATGGACTACTGCCAGTTGGTTGTTGACAATATTCGGAGTGTTGTTGTTAGGTATCAACAAGGTACTAGCAGAGGAAAAGCTGTCAGAGGATGTGCCATCGCGCCGCTTCTTATGTATCTGGACTGCCTTATCATTGGCAAGACGCCTAATATTGACTTGAGGACCCCTCGCATCAATTTCATGGATCAGTCCAAGCTTCTTGAGCTTGCTGCGGATGACTTGGTCACGAAAAGTGATGATGACCCAGCCAACTGGGTGTTTGGGAGACTGCCTGTGAGTGTTTCTATGCATTATTTCTTTCCTGTGTAGTTTACCTTGAACTTCTGTTATTGTCTTGTATAATTTTTGTTCCCATGTTCCTTCATTTGTTTTCTGATGCATTGACTTTTGTTTTTGTATGCAGTGGAAGACACAAGCTGAGGTTGTGTTCTTTAGGGTTATTGAACGTCCTGTTCTAACTATGCCTCGTTCTGCCGGCCTAGGGAGTGGAAGTTCCCCAAGATTTGAATTTTCCTGGGATGTTAATACCGGTGCCCCCCTATAGATCCAGGAGGTTCTTCTGTCCGTGTGAGTGCTGTAGGTGGCGTTTCTTCCGAGAATTTGTTTGAAGCTGCCAATGTTTCTGTGGTTAGGATTGGCAGTCTTCTTGAAACTATTTGTGGGGAGTTGGCTCGTGTTCCTTTGACTGCTGAGCGTCTTAGTCGCGTTGATGGGATTCTTCCTCCCGGCACTACAAAAAAAATACACTTTCATGATGATACGTGTTTGTCACAGTAGGTCGCGTTTTCTGTCATGCATGTACATCCATGACGATTTTATGACAGAATCAAGATAGTCATACCTGTGTTGTCATAGAAGTGTTCCATGACATTACCAAAATTATCATCATGGAAGTGTCCACTTCCATGATGATAAATCGCGCGTCACAGAAGTGCTTTCATCAAGGGTGACCGACACGTGGCATCCACCGTAACGGAACGCTGTTAAGCTATCGGGTCGGATTTTGGATCCGATAACCCGTTAACAGCCCCGGCCAATGGGGATTTTCCACATGTAAAATCATCATTGGCTGGAGGAGACACGTGTCAGGTCCGCGTTGGCACAGGTGTCACTCATCGAATGGGCGAGACGCGCCTATGATATGTTGACACGTGGACCGGCCCATCAAGTTTAAATGGGTCGGCCCAACTGAAGGCCCACAAGATTTTGCGGACCATAATAGGCCGGCCCAGCTAAAGGCCCACGAGATTTTACGGACCATAATGGGCTGGCCCAGCTAAAGGCCCACAATATTTTGCGGGCCATAATGGGCAGGCCCAGGTAAAGGCCCACAAGATTTTTCTGTGCCATAATGGGCCGGCCCAGGTAAAGGCCCACAAGATTCTTGCAGATCATAATGGGCCAGCCCAGCTAAAGGCCCACGAGATTTCGCCGACATTAATGGGCCGGCACAGCTGTAGGCCCACAAGATTTTGAGGACCCTAGTCGGCCGGCCCATTAACTGGCTGCCATGCTTTGGCCAAATGCCGGCCCATATTTGATCCGGTCCATTAATGGCCTGCCACGCTCCGGGCCTAATAGTGGCCCATATGAGATCCGGCCCGTTAAAAGCCTACCACATTCTGGGCCAAATTACGGCACAGATCAGGTTCGGCCCTTTAAGAGGCTTTGGGCTCAATTACGCCCATATCAGATTCGGCCCATCAATTGGACACTATGCTTTTGGGCCCACTTGCTAAAGGCCCACTTAGTAATTCGGCCTGATATTAGTTTTGGCCTGTTAAGGGCCCGTTTAACATTTCGTCCCTATATTAATTTTGGCCTGTTAAAAGCCCGTCATATAGTTGGGCCTAACTACGGCACGGTTTGCATCCGGCCTGCTCGCAACCGATATCTGATTGGGCCAACAAGGACCGTGACAATTTTGGCCTGTTAAAAGCCCGTGATTTGATTCGCACAATCATTGGTCGGGGTTCATTTCGGGCTGTTGCCGGCCCGTGAGCTGTCCGGCACGTTTCAGGCCCAACCTACATCGTGATTACATGACGGCCCCATTATGTACTGTAATTTTATGGTTTGGTCGGTTTACTGCGAAGACAGGATATATATACAATAAAATAACTGCAACATCGTGAATAAGAAAAAACCTAGACTATACAATAAAGAAATTACGGCATATTACATCCACTGGGCATCAAAGTTCGCCACTATGATAATAAAGAACAAGCAGACAGCAGATTACATACAATGGGCATCAAAGATCTCCACCAGTGCAAATAAACACGCCGACAAAATAATATACAAAACCGACAACACTTATATCTTCCTCACTCTGAAAGATAAACAAGCAGACAGATGACAGGTTTTGCACATAAAAGTATCAGAGCTGACAATTCATCACATTTCTTACTGACAAATAAAGTGACACAGTTTAAAATTGCATTAACACAATATGGTATTGTTCAGGTCAAGACATGGCAGGAAATGGCATTGTGAAGGAGTTGGCAGCTTCACGACACCACTGGATTACAGATCAAGAACTCATAAGTATCAATAGTTAGTGTGCTGTCAATTTATACCATTTCAGATTGGCAAATAAAGAGATGGTTTAAATAATAGTAGAATGATATGACATTGTTCATAGTTAAGACATTGCAGAATATGACATTGTGCTATAGTGGGTAGGTTCACCACACCACTGGATTACGGATGAAGAACAGAAGCATACATGCAGTGAAAAAGAAGATCACTTGCTCTATATAGTTTAATTTACATGGTATGAAGAAGGAACTTGGTTGTACAACTGAAAACTTAAATTGAGAAAGGACAAACTTTTGTTTATGAACTACATAATAAACTTTAAACAAGTGATTTGATGCAAACACCAAAAATAAACAGCTGTTGCAGTCATGCCTAACCAAATATATACAACAAAGTTTGAAGGCTTGAGATGGACAAACTTACATTATTGGTGAAGACAGGCTCTATAATGGCCTTGTCCATGCTGATGGGGGGCAATTCAAGAAGTTTACCGCAGAATCTTCTTCAAAAGCATTGCCTTTATTCTACATTTTGTTAAGAGTAAATATAGATGTGATAATATACGAAAAATGGAGAATATTTAAGATAAGATGAAGAGTGGTGCTACATAACCAAGTAGCTATAAATGTAAGTGAAGCAATATAGGAAAAAGGTACAGCCAAGAGCAATGCACAACTAAACTTCTTCAGTACCAACCTTATGGTAAGAGTAAATATAGATCTGATGTGTAGAAAATGGAGGGCAAAGGAAAATAAGCTGCAGAGTGATGGTACATGAACAACTACATGTCATTATAAGTACACTGATAAAGGACAGCATGTACTTACAAGAACAATGCAGAGCTAAAAAAATGGCATTGGATATATTCTACACTAATGTAACCATTCATACAGATCAGATAATTTGGAGCGAACAATTGATAAGCAAGCTATCATGCATATTGATGTCACATAATGAACCAGGTATGTATGCAAGTACAGTGATACAGGACAACAAGGTACTAACAAGAGCAAAGCAGCGGGCTGCATATTTGCGATATCATGTCGCTCTTGTCAAACCGGAATTCTTATTCAAGCAGATTTCCTGCAAAAAAGATCCGTAAGGCACATGCGGAAAAGTAGAAGTTCAAATTGTCATGTGATTTCATAGACAGTCACTCATCTTGGGAACGATACCAGTGCATAACAAGGTTTTTCCATTCAATGTCTTCTAAATTTAGCATAGGAGACTTCATCGGAAATTCGTTTATAGACTTGCCATCAAAGTGTGATTTCCTCAGGTAACACCGATACTGCAGCAATGCTTCCTTGAAAAGCACAAGCAAGTTTTTCTCGTCATGACTATCCAGATTGACCCTCGCCTAGTTACAACAATGTAATGTAAATCATTGATGTGTTCAATCAGCAGAAACAGGAAAATAATAACCATGAATAATAGCACTTACACGTAAGTTGGACAGGAAGATATGAAAATGGTGTTTGTCTTCACAATAATCTTCCCATGATGGGAATATATGCACGTAGTCCCTAACAACATTGAAAGCATTGTCTTTTAAACTAGGAATAAATGGAATGGGGTTCCAATCTACAGGAATTGGCCGTCTCTGCAGTTGGGATAGGTCTTCTGCCGGTGGACTTGCTGTACTTTTTGCTGGAGTGGGATTTTTCTGTGGTACAACTGGTGCTATGGCAAATGAAATCGGTATACCTTTTGCTGGAGTGCAGGTCCTGTGTGGTGGGGCTAGTGGTGTGGCCAGTGAAGTATGGGTACAGTCTGCTGGAGTCAGTCCTACATTTTGTGTCACTGGTTGTACAGCCAATATAAGTGGGGTGATGTATGATTTCTCCGGCACCACCATGTTTTTCAAGGACTTTGCTGGTGCTCCTTCAGGTTCGGCAATCACCCTCTTCCTTTTTGATGTCTGATGCACAAGAACAACATTTGAGTGGAAAAACATTGTATGATGACAGATGGAATATGTATTGATAATGGATGGGCATGGCATCTCAACATATATGATGAGTAAACTAAGCAGATGGTGGTGCAACAAAGTAGAAGAAATGCAAGACAACATATGCAAGATACCTGCAATCAATAAAACATTGCCAAATTAGAACAAGCACCTTGATGGGTGAACAGGACAGGCCATCTGCCTTTGACTCCTCGAGGTTAGAATAGTCATTAGGATGATATTCTGAACAAGAATCAACAGGTGGGGAGCATATGAGTTACACTGCATCCAGAATGGCACTCAATGCCTTGGTGCCAATTTTGTAAGTCATTGCAGTGTTTAGCTTCAAGAGTGGACTGCTGCTAGTGCGACACAAAGCAGCTACACAGATCATAGTGTAGATATAACTGGAAAACCTTAAGCATCAGAGTAAAATCAGCAAAGTGGAACTTGCTGGAATATATGTGCTAGTATTGCCAGTACGGCTAGAAAGGCTTCGGATAACAGCTCTCTTCAAGTGAAGGTGCGGTACTGTTAATATCAGTGTAACTCTCAAAGGCGACACAGCTCCCTGCATTTCCTTGCTATTCTTATAGGATTCAAGTGGGCAGGCCACTACAAATCCTATTCCTATGTTTACAAGATTCTACGAATCAAAGAGGCTCAAAGTGTCCATCACAACCGACCGTATAGACCTCTACACTGCAAATGTCCCTGCTCATCTTCAGTACAAGGAACATACTATACTACTATCATACTCCCTCCGTTCCAAAAATAGGTCTTGGTAGAGATTTCCACTATGGATCACATACAGATGTATCCAGATACATTTTAGAGTGTAGATTCACTCATTTTGCTCCATATGTACTCCATGGTGGAATCTATACAAAGACTTGTATTTAGGAACGGAGAGAGTACATATTAAAGAAGAATGGAAGAGGGACATGGTAAAGAAGAGCAAGCAAATTTTGGATAATCAAATGTTGGTTGCGTAGTGCCCACACATGATGAACCAGAGCGCATTAAGAATGCAACTCCCAGCTGTCTCTCAACCATTTCAGGCGGTTGGATGAAGATCCTATGTCTCCTAACCCTTCTTCTTCCTTGTCTTTGATTCTTCCCATACAGAACACCGCACGGGCCGCCGGCCGGACCACCGGCCCCCACCGCCTGTGTTCCTCCGCCACCCCACCCCCCACCCCCGCCCCAACCCCCACCCGCGTCGAGTTTTCTTCGTTTGGCGAGGCCCCACAACCACCCGAGCCCCTTCGATCGCACCGGCGAACTCCGACGAGCTCTGAAAAATTGACTGACCTAATTTTGAAATTTAGTCTACTTTGATTTAACTAGTGTGGAATATGAAAGGGGAAAACCATAAGTATAGTGTTGAGCGTGCCATGGCGGATCTGAAGGTGCAAACTGGACAAAGGCAACTTCGCAACCCAGACAAGAAATCAGAGTAAAGCAGTGGCGATCTATTTTCTTGCTGCGATAAATAAGTTGAGCAGATACGAAAGAGTACCGCCTCTGGTGTGGCGCTGTGTACGCATCTGCTAAGAATTTTACGGTGTTGCGGTAGCGATGGATGTCGGTGGCATGGAAGCAGATCTAGGAGGGTAGACGGTGGCGGCGGGGCGCGGTGGATGAGACGGTCATAGGAGCGGCGCCGGCAAGGTGGATGACGGCGGGGGTGAAGCGAGAGGACGGGATGCAAGGATCCCGGTCCGAACCATGGATGAGAGAGGTTGGTCTCTTGTAATGGATGGTGGCGTCGGGGTATCAGCTCCGGCATGGTGAAGGAGGACGGCGGTGGATGGGGTGGCGGACGGCGGCGGACGGAGGAAGGTGGGGTGGAGAGGGTGTTTTGGCGCCCATGGAGTACGAATGGGAAAAAGGGAGGTAGAGAGGAAGGGGGAACCATGTATTCAGGGCGCGCTTGTCTCAAATGTGAGGAAATTTACAAACTTAGCCCCTGTTTCAAATTTCTACTACATCACGGCAACATTAGTCGGTTGGGGATAGGAAGGTAATCTCACATACACCGAATATTTGCCGACGAGAGTTTGTTTTTGGCGCCCACCGTGTATGAATATGAATCAAGGAGGGAGTCGATTTCGGCCGAGGACACATTGTGTTTTGACGCCCACCGTGTATGAATCCGGGCGAGAGGCGGTTACGTCACGTTTGGGTGAAATTACAAACCTACCCCTATCGAAACCTATAGAAATCCAGCAGATAGGCTTTGTGTGTCAGGGATAGGCAGTACTGATTTCCATCTCGCAGATTTTGGTTTCGGGCGGTTACTGCGACTTTCCCCTCTTTGTTCAAATTTTACAGAGTGCACATTTACCATGCCAACTCAATTCGAATCCCGTTTGTATTATATTTTTTCGGGCGGGATCCATTTTCAATTGGAATTACATTCTATATACATCATTTTTATATATACTTTCAAAAGCACAAGTCACAGCCCTAGAATTGTTTGGAGATAGTTGCATCAGTGAGCATCATGCATCCTGTTAATTTCAAGAAACTTGAAATGAGGAAAGTGAAAGCCTCAAAAATCAATTTAAAAGAAGGGCAAGAACCCTTTAAATTGCATTCATTGTTTCCAAAATGCCTTCATAAATGTTTGTTAATTTTGGCAAGGCTTTGAGACCAAACCAAAAATAGGGAACATTTTTGTGGAATATTTTGGGCACTGAATTTAAATCACTATCCTATTTGAAGTTGGAAATATACCCAAATATATATAGGATATATCTCCAAATACCTCTAATATATTTTATGTGCATTTGGAAAAGTCCATTTTGCAACATGAAATTATTAGAGGATAATTGACACTGTTTTTGAAACTATTTTAAATTTTAAAAGCAGTGGCAAAGATAAAATAAGAACAAACAGAACAAAAAAACAGAAACAGAGAGAGAGAGAGTTACCTGTACTTACCTCGGCCCACCTACCTGTTGCCGGCCCAGCTTCACCGGCCCAGCCCACCACCGCCTCCTTCCCCGTCGTCTTCCTCCTCTGCCAGAAGGACGGGCGCATGCCCGATGCGCGCGCACCGCAGTGCGGCCACCTCCACCCTGCCTGGCTGCCCCCTCGTCACTCTGGACCCTCCCCGCGACGCCACGCAACCTCCTCGAACCCCTCGAGCTCTCTCACGTGCCTCTCCCCTCCTCTGGTCCTCTCTCCCTCTCACGCCCGAGCACCACCGTCGCTGCCGCCCGCTGTCCCCGTGGCCACCGAGCTCCCCTCGCCTCTCCCAGCAGTCCATGGGCTCCGCCTCCATCTCCCGCGTCTCTCCGTCAGCTCGCACGACACCGGACGCCCTGCCTCGCCCTCTACCCCGCCATCTTCGTCGTCTCTGCCCCGAGATCGCCGGTGGCTGCACGACCTCATCATCCCCTCCCCGAGCCCGCTGAGACTCTCCTCGCATCCGCCGTGAGCTCCTCCCCCTAACCCCCTCTCATTTGCTTCGTTTGCGTGCCGTACCCGCCAGCTCGCCTATGACCGAACACGCCGCCGCCTGTGCTCGCCGCCAACGTGCCCTCGGCCACTCAATGGCCCGGCTGTCGTGCCCCGCTTGATCCCCACTCCGCGTAGAGCCTGTTGATGCCTCGCACGCGCCGCCTCGCTCACCGTAGCCTCGGCCCCGAGCTCTAGCTGCCGCCAAAGTCGTCGCCGGCGATGACTCCGGCCACCACAGGCCCGGCCACCACCACCATCCGACGCGCGTCGGCAAGGGCTCTCCAACGAGCCCATCCGCATGACCTCTCGTCGCCGGAAACGGCTAGATGAGGACCTCCGCCGTGTCCTGCTTAGCGCCGGCGGCTAATCGCCGGTTAGCCGACGTGGTCGTCATTAGTATAGGGGCTAACTAACCCTGTTAATTTAACACAAGACACAAACCAGTGGGACCCGCCTTGTTAGTTTACTGGATAACCAAAATAATTAGGTTAACTAATAAAATCAGTGGACCCATGCGTCAGCATTGACCGTGCTGACGTGGCCTTTGACCGGGCCCACATGTCTGTGAGCCTAGCCATCACTGTGAGACTGACCAGTGGGACCCACTGGTCAGGTTTGACCTGGACCTGGCGTGTTGACCTACTAATGTCACACTGATGTCATGCCGACGCAATAATCTTTTTTCTGGATTTAATTTAATTCAGGAAATTCCAGAAGATGCCCAAAATTCTAAAATTCATAGAAAATTATCTATAACTCAGAATGAAATGAATTATATATGAAAAATTATCAGAAAAAATCAAGGAATCTGTTTATGGCATTTGCATGCATGTTTGAACAACCTAGGGTTGCTGTACAGGGAAATTTGCATAATTGACATTTAAATAAGCACATATGGAGTTTGAATTTGAACCCTTGGTTCATACCAACTTCATTTAATATGATTTTTAGTTGCATTAGCTCAATCAACAGCATATTGCCATGACATTATCATGCATCATAATTGTTGCATTGCATTGATTGTGTTCCTCTTTGTTTGCCGGTATTTGTCCCCTCTTGATAGACGTGGTTCCGACGATGAGTTCGATGACAATGATGAAGAACTATACTATCTTCAGAAGTGCCAGGCAAGCAAAACCCCCTTGTTCATTACGATACATTCCCACTCTCTCGCTCCTGCTCTCTTTTACTGCATTAGGACAACAATGATTCAACTGTTACATGCTGCGGTAGTTGAACCCCTTTCCTCTGCATGACCTGTCATTGCCACAGTAAATAGATGAAACCCACTAGCATGAGTAGGAGTTGTTTGAGCCCTGATGTGCCTACTCATTCATGCTTGTTTGTCATGCCTGCTATTGCATAGAGTTGTGTCGGGTCTGATTCATCGGGAATGAATTGGAATGGTGATGAACATGTCCTACTGTGTGTGAGCTAAGTGTGTGAACACGTTTTGGTAAAGGTAGCGGTGAGAGGCCATGTAGGAGTACATGGTGGGTTGTCTCATTGAAACCGTTCTTAGGAACTGAGTTCTGTGTATGTGATCCATGAACGGCTACTACCACTCATTGGGATCCTTAATTGACCCTCTCGGCTTCTTAATCACCCTAGTCCTTTGTCCAGGAGTTGCAACTAGTTTCTGGTGTTTATAGGATATGTGTTGGCAGTCATGCATAGCGCTGACCCTAGGGGTGGGCTATGATGCGGTAGATACACAGTGGCCGGGCATGCCGGGCGCCCGTTTGGTATCTCGGAACCCTGTACACATCGTTCGGGGCCATATGTGGAAACCTCGGTCGGACTCCCTGCGGATGGAACCTGGATAGGCGATAAACTTGGACTAGAGACTTGACTGTTTGGGTAGGCAGTGGCCGACACCCTCGTTGGGCTTCCGCTTGAAGGTTGCCGAGTACATGTCATGTAAACGACGGTAAGTGGTGGGAGCGTGTGTGAAGAAGTACACCCCTGCAGGGTTGTCATTATCTATTTGAATAGCCGGATTCCTCGGATATGGAAACTTGGACCCCTTGCATAGTTCATAGATAACTTGAAGTCGATACTCTAAAACTCGGAAGATAAGTGTGAGTGCTATGGATGGCCTTCTCGTAGGGAGACGGGAGCGGATCCATAGTGGTGTTTTGAATGGTGAATATGTGGACTTGTGTGCGCCACCGCAAAAGAGTTGCTTGCAGTCGTAGTTCAGGATAGTCACTAAGTCAAAGCTGGCTTGCTGCAGTTAAACTCCACCACCCCCTTTATTGATACCGATGCATATGTAGATAGTTCTAATGTAAGTCTTGTTGGGTACATTTGTACTCACGTTTGCTTAATTTATGTTTTGCAGAGAGACTTCAGTCTCGCTAGTAGTTCCACGCGGACTCCGACGTTTAGCTTGATACCTCAGCTACGATCTTGTGCCCTCGGCAGGATCTGGTAGATAGTCAGGCTTCTCAGCCTTTTTCATTTGTAGATGTCTGTACTTAGACATGTTAAGCTTCCGCATGTGCTTTGATTTGTATGCTATGATTGTTGGGTCATGAGACCCATGTTTGTAATATCTCGCTCCTCAGAGCCTAATGAATAAATACTTGAGTCGTAGAGTTATGTTGTGATGCCATGTTGTATTTACATGTATCGAGCATATTGTGTGTATGATTGAAATGCTTGGTATGTATGGGATCCGACAATCTAGTTGTTTATCCTTGCCAGCCTCTCTTATGGGGAAATGTAGTCTAGTGCTTCCATGAGCCATAGTAGTCCGCTACAGCCCGGTTCACCGGAGTCCTGTTAGCCCAGCACTACTACTCAGGACACTTGACTGGACGGCATGTGTTTCACTTCGTTCCTGTGTCTATCCCTTCGGGGAAATGTCACGCGGTGACATCCGGAGTCCTGCCTAGCCTGCTACAGCCCGGGTTCCCGGAGTCCTGTTAGCCCAGTGCTACAGCCCGGATTCACACGCTGCTAACTGACACGCTCGATGTGATTCATGTATGCCTGTCCCCACAGGTTAGTGCCGCTTTGGGTTCACGATTAGCCATGTCGGCCCAGGTTCTCTGTCATATGGATGCTAGCGACACTATAATATACGTGAGCCAAAAGGCGCAAACGGTCCCGGGCCATGGTAAGGCGACACCCGTGGGAATACCGTGCGTGAGGCCGCAAAGTGATATGATGTGTTACCGGCTAGATCGATGTGACTTTGAATCGGGGTCCTGACAGCACAACACCATTTATACATAAATATGGTTTACAAATGGCATGATCTCAGATTCATAAGGTTGTATCCATCAATTTGGATTTTCAAATATTTGAAACCACTTTATGTTGAAATCCAATGTATGCATTCCTCGCTAACTGTCTCCAATTAATGTGTGTTTCATGCGGGTTTGTTTTTAATTCTCAAACATGTATAATGTGTTTCACACACGCAACATATAGTGTAATCCCGTTTAGACATTAATTGCACATAAACCATGCATTGTTTGTAATTGAAGAATCTATGGATCACCAATATAGATAAACTATATAACATTACACGTGTGCCCAAATTCAAATGAATATGCATGTTTGATACACCAATTTGCGTTATGATATTATCGATGTCGTGATCTCCATTTTAAATATTTGAATCCCCTTTAATCCAGATATTCGTCTCATATAGCTGTCACTCATGCTTATATAGGACTATCTCTCTAGACCTATACGCGTTCATCGTCTCTCAGGTATCTCTTGTGCTACCTGTATGTCGACAATGATCTTTTATCTTCGTAACACACTGACGGTACTCTCTCCCTCGACCTTCATCACTCTATCTCTCTCTAAGTATATCTCGCTCCCTGCTATGTGTCTATAACTATGATTCTCCATGTGGAATCTCTTTCTCCCACACAAACACAAAACTTTGTCTCTCGGGGTCTCATTTCTCTCTACTATTCCCATGTGTGCCACTCGCACACCCCTCATACAGAGATGTCTTTCGCTCCTTAGATATGAGAACCTACGACTCTTCCTCTTCAATATCTCTTTCTCACACACAAACACAAACTCTGTCTCCCAGGGTCTCATATTTCTCCATTGTTCTCTTGTATGTCGCTCACACACACCCTCTCTCCCTAGAGATATTTTGTGTTCCCTCGTATGTCTCTCTAGCTATCACTCTCGTTGTGAAATAGCTTTCTCTCTCGCAGACACAAAACTCCATCTCTCTGGATCTCATTTCTATCTGATATCTGTTTGTATGTGACTCACATGCACCCTCTCTCTATCTCTCTCACACCCACACACATAACCCAGCCTTCTCATCCACTCGACTCCTATCTCTAACACACACTAGCTAGCATCTTTATCTTTCTATTTATCTGTTTCCCCATCAACCTTCCTTCTCGCCCTCACTCTTGATTCCTATCACGCACACTACATATGTTTCTCTCTACATGCAGTCAAGTGCCCTCTCACACACATATATAACTTCACCCTTTGAACCACCCGACGGTCATCTCCAACACCCAAACTAGCGGATGTCCCTCTAGCTAGCATCTCCATCTCTGTATCTATCTGTAGTTTCTCCGTCAACATTTCTTTCTCGCATGGAGTCTTGCTTCCTATCACCCACACTATATATGTCTCTCCATACATATGCATTTATAGGTTGGTCTCTTTTGCACAATTGTTGCGCCTCACTCCCTCTGCTCGCCATAGATGCATGCTCCAACCCACGCCACTATCTCTTAAAGACAAAAACACATGCTCAATTGTCGGGCCTTCTTCGCTGCATTCTCACATGCATGCATATTGTCATACCGATCCGTCTCTCCCATGTTGTTGATCATATGACTTATGTCTTCTTTCTTTTATCTCGATCATGCGCGCGCGCACACACACATCCCACGTATACATGTATACCTCTCACACATGCACGTTCAAGGTCTATATGTCTCCATACGTAGTTAATTACCCTCAATCCTAACGCCACATCGAATCGTTCTCCTCTTTTGTGCACATAACTTCCGCCTGGATGGGTAAAACACACACTCACACTTAACAATCTCCTTCTAGCTACCCCCTCTCCCCCCCCCGCCTCTCACTCTTCCCCTATATCCCCGAAACCAATAAGACCATCCCTTTGTTTAATTCCCGCCTACATGCACCATCGATATATAGTAGTCTTCCTCGGTGTCTCTCGAACAAACACGTTCTCTCGATGTCGAATCCTCTCACGCGCACACACCTTCTCTTCCCTCTCTACAGGCATTTTCTCTCTCGCACCCCATCGTTGGTGGCCTCT
>NC_057800.1:117816576-117821601 GCF_018294505.1 Triticum aestivum
ACACACACACAAACTAAGACTCCAACTCTCTCTCCTCTCTCTCTCTCTCACACACACACCCACACACACACTAAGACTCCATCTCACACACACATGCTCTAGGCGGAGCATTTGTTCCTACCACCCTTCATCCAACCTTACCCGTATGATAAACAATCACCTTTATTTACTTGCATAACATGGACAAATTCCACTTTACTTTAGTAGTCAGCAAACTTATCATCTGTACCCTTATAAAAACAAGTTGGTGGTGATGGTGTGCCTGCCATCTTGTAATACAGACCGTATGATCTATATCTGACGATAGAAAGCAAACTATGATAATTTTACAAAAGATACCCGCACCTCTCTCCACATCATTATCTCCCGCAACCTCATTGCAGCAATTAAAAAAGGAATAAGTCTCTGGAACAATCTAGCATGAATGGTGGCCGCTGCCGCCTGCCGGCGCCGTCCATCCCCATGCCTCCGCCCATTCCGACCACCAGTCACCACCACACTCCACTCATCCTCGCCTTATCTCTCGTCTTTCATTTTTCGATGACATTCTCGAGATACCAGTCTTTCGATAAAATTCTCGAGATATCATTAGTTTTTACACACGGGATTACTCCTGCATGGGTCAATCACAACAGGTGTTTTGTAAAAAAATGCATATTGATGTTCCCTGCAATACACGAGAATCTTGCTTGTAATTATATAATGCAAATCACAAGCAGGAAGTGACATTTTTTGACACAACCATGTTAACATGGCCACGTAAATCACTAGCTAAAGTAAATACCATTATACTTATATCCCGATGCAAAAGGTTGAGTACATGTCCGAAGAGTAGAGTCGCACACACGCACTCTGTCTCTCAGAATCTCTCTTTCAGACACACCAGTTACGTGACGCCCACTTAAGCAGACACGTATGTTACAATTTGTGCACCTGCGGGTACACGTGATGCTGCGCATTTATTTAAGCCGGAAGGCGAACCCAAACAGTAGCTGCATTCATTCCCCTCCCGCCGCCTCTTCTCTGGTCACCATCGTCCGGTAGCCATGGGCCGGCCGAAGGTAACAACATACGCCATACTCCGGCCGGAGCGGCGCTTTAATATGGAAATTTTAGTGGTCATGCATGCACCTTTTTGTGCTAGCACTCCTATATAAGGGTTGACTGGTCGCTTCCCACGGACGTGCGCGGGCGGTGGAAGAGGAAGGAGAAGAGAAGCGGGCTGTGGAGTAATGTTTTTTTACCACAATTTCTTAGGAAACTGAGTGCAATAATTGAGTAGTTTTGCAAACTACCAGTAATACACCTGAAACGGTTCAAAACCTATACTCCCTTGCCAGCGCGCGCTTCCCACGTGAAACGATCAGTGTCGCCCTAGAGCGTCAGTGCCGCATTAATGCCCGGCCAGAGCGGAGGCGACCTCTCACTGGCGCCGGCTTTGAAGTGGTGCGACGGCCGAGAGAGCACCGCTTCCCGGTGCACGCGACTACTCCGCGTCGAGACTGGCCATAGGCCCTGTTTGGATCCATGGGTTAGAGTTAGTTTGATATAGTTGGGGCTCAAATAGCCCTAAAGTATCCAAGCATGAGGGTTTAAATTGGAGCAAGTTGCACCGAACCCACCAAAAAAACTATCCCACCCAAGAGGTGCTAATTGGAGATAGTTCTCATTGGGACCACTGAAAAATCACTTTTCTCTCTCCATGAAGTGCATTTATTGTCAATCTAACCCTGTCACCCAAACACCTCTTTGGCTACAGTTAGTTCAGGGTTAGTCATGAGTTAGTCTAACCTCTAGCTAAGTTAGAGTACCAAACAGGAGCAGTATAGGACATGCAAGTTGCTCAAAGCATACAGGCAAATTCGTACGTGAAAGGATTTTTTCTTTTTTTAAATGGAATGTGAAAGGAATTTTTTTTTAAATGCTCTTGGCATGTCGCTAACATGTGATAGTTAACCGACCTCAATAGACGGCAGAAACGCCAGCCCGCCGCACTTTGATAGAGACGAGGAGGGAGAAGCGATACAGGCTGCTGGATTACTAGAGATAGGTGTCGCACGGAAGCCAAGAAATATGGTGATAGCATGGGTTAGCCATGTACTAGTATGATGTAACTACACTGGGCTGCCGTGTTTCGTACTCTTCCAGTCCACTGTGGAGATGATTGGTTAATTTTATATCGCTGAATAATATTAAATATTATGACTCCAGACGCTCGACCATGAGGTTCCTTGCTCCTTCTCGGTCGTCCGGAATCTATGTTCTTCCACTCTATTTTTTATGTGAGCTTTGTTCATCCTTTTGCCAACACGCGAGACATCTAGCATCAAGGTGCACGTGTTATGCAAGGATCATTCCATCTATATGAAGAACACGTGGGACTTGAACTACGAGACAGACATGTACCCAGGAGTGGACGTACGAACCTGAGTAATGTAGCGTAGTAAGTGAAGTAGAAAGGCACAAATGGTATGAACATGCGTGGCATATAATGTGTGTTTGGTTGCGTTCTTGTCTCAGCATAGTTGTTCTTCATGCATGCTCAACTCAACACCCCTCTTCATGCATGCTCTCTTCATGCATGCTTCTAGTGTATTTGTGCTAAACTAGTGTGGACTCATGCACCCTCCATACACTCTACCAAACACCCAAAAGTAGGTCGAGAAGGGAACTCTTGGGCAGCATTTTTCTCTTACTACGTACTACCACTAAATGTTGTACGTGCAATGCACGGTGATGTTATGGAGTACTTGCCTAAGTATTCTACTACTACTATATTAGTTGGAGGCACATATTAACTTTTATATTTGTTTATGTGTATGCCCCGAGACCTTCCAGCTAGACGTGTCTTTCTCTTCAGGTCGCACTTTGTATCGTTCATACCACTAAGTACTACTACGTGTGGTCTCCGACCCAGAAGTGGAAGAAGTGGAGACGCTCTACCATGCTGTTTTTTTTATGCTGGGCTCTACCACACTGTTCATGTCCCACTCCTTTCGCTGGCGTGTGGGACATCCAGCACGTGCCGTGTTTGGCTTCCTTCGTCGTAAGAGTTGAAACGCTAGCATTCATCAGAAATAAAAAATAATTATAAATCGGCAGTGATACTTTTTTTGCGAACCAATCAGTAGTGATACTATAGCACGCGGTTTCCTTGCTCCTCGATATCGGAAAGAATACTTCTGTTCACCAACATGTGAGACATCGACCATCCTGGTCCACTTGCCATGCACGCAGGACTCCAAGGGAGAGTCACCCAGGTCGTCGCGCCATAGTAACAATGACTAATGAGCCATCAAATCATAGGCCCACTTCCCACTAGTAGTATTGGTACATGCTCGTACTCAGACACAGACACACACACTAACTACTAGTACTACTACTTCTCACATGTTGGCCAGACGCCGTCGTTCTCCTTCCCGGCTTTGTCGGCGACACCCCACTGTGCTTGGATCTCCGCAGACCTCTCCATAGCAGCGCGTGCGTCCTTTTCTTTCTTGCGGCGGCGGGCCTCTCTTTTCTTGAGTGCTTTCTGACTTTTCCGCTCCCTCTGTGCGGCTTTGGCCGCCTCTTGCTCTACCGCCCATTCGGCCTTGGCATCTTCAAATTCCTCCCACATAGTTGTGAGGTCGCGAGCGGCAATGAACTCGGCACGGAGGGATTCCATCGCTTCCCTACCATTTTGTGTGTGGTCATGGGCAGCGAGGAACTCGGCGCGGCGGGATGCCATCGCTGCCTTACCGGTTAGTGTGCAGCGTGGTGGCATGAACAGCACTTGGTGAGAGCTCTGGGGTGGAGTGGCCGGACAACCGTATGGTGCATTGGTTTGTTAAGAGCTCAAGGACAGAAGACAAAGCAAATTTGGATTCCCCTTCAATCCTGGTCATTTCTTATCGAGTAAAATGCATTGGCGGTCATCGAACTTGTCTTGATAGCTCACTTTGATCATTGTATATGAGAGATGGTGATTATACGGTCACTGGCTCAGCGTATAGCTCCGTATTTGTCTGGTTGACCAGTGAGACAGTCCGCATGCGCCTCATCAGCTCGTGTTCTTTATCTATCTACGCGGGCCTACCTGTCAATGGAGAAAGAAATACTATAAAAACCAAAATTATGCGTATGTGGGGAATCAAACCACGGACTCGCCGCTGCAACGCACCCTCGCCAGCCAAATGAAAATGAAATACTTTGCGTCAGACACTCACGCTCACGTTGTCAAAGCATGCTAATGCATGCACGTCACCCTCTAAATCAAAGTCCTGCTCATGGCTCAACGCAAACGGCGAGCCCATCACCTGCGCGCCCCGGCGGTGCCTGACATTACTGTTTAGACGTTTGATGGAGGCCTACGCGAACGCCAAGCATGTATTCACCTGGCTCAAAACCAACGTTTATACTCGGACCGCCTTGCTCATGTATATCGTCCATCACAATGACAATCTATAAAACAGCCTAAGCTAGAGAGGGTACTATGGTAGTATGGTACGGAGTATGTACTATCGTGAGCGACCGATCTTAGTGCCACTACACACCGAAACCCCTTCCATCGCTAGCGCGCGCTTCCCGCCTGAGACGGTCACCGTCTCTCCAGAATGTCAATGCCGCATTCACCGGACTTAACTGCAGGTGCAATTGGTGTGTCACTGACATGCGGGCCAGATGCCCATTGGGCCCACATGTCAGTAACCCAAACACATCTGTAGTTAAGTCACTGAAGCAGCATCCGCATTCGCGCCCGACGAACCTACTCTGGTGCCAGTTGTCCATCCGTCTGCCGCGGCTCATTGCCATTCGCCCGCTATATTAACTTGAGCCCCGGCTCCCAGCCATAGCCAAAGACCCACACTTATTCTCCTCCGGTCCCTTCCTTCTATCGGCACCACTTCAACCATGGCCTCCTGGCGCTCTGAAGCTCTCTTGGATGTACTATCGTAGGAGCAGACGAGGGACATCGGCAGCTCCGCTCCGGGCGCGCTCCAAAGCTCTCTTCGACGTACTGTCGCAGGATTAAACGAAGGAGAT
>NC_057800.1:117821911-117864089 GCF_018294505.1 Triticum aestivum
GTGCGCGGGCAGAACCGGCAGCGAGGAAGAGTAGTACACGGTTGGTCACCGCTGCTCTGGTCCCGGGAAGGCCACCGCTACTCCACTCAGTCGACGCCAAGCTTGGTGGGGTAAACATCGGCGGCCGATTAGCCGCTTGACGGTGATGTGGAGGCGGAAATCTTCAGAACCTTGTGCTCCAGAGGAGGAGGTTATCGAGGCGGATGAGGAGGAGGCAAAGGCAATGGCCGGCTTTATCAGGTTCATGGCCGGACATGGTGGTCGGGCGCCGGCGATCATTTAGATTAGGTTTATAGTAGGTTTTAGTACGTTTTGTGCGAAATATGTAATGAATTTCATCTAGTTTGTAGGAAAAGTTTTCGATATGTAATGAATTTCATCCGGTTAATTTGAAATTTGCTTTGTTTGCATGAATTTCGTCTGGTTAGTTCATATAGTTGTCGAAAGGTATGCGGGCGGCATCGGATGGCATCCATCAGTGTCCTCGGACAGATGCCGGTGTAAATTTGTGAGCCAGCGTTGGAGATGCCCTAACTATCATGCTATAATCGCTAAAACTCCTCCATTATTTGGCAGGGAACATTTATCCCTCGATCAAAATCAGATCTGTGGTGTTTCGCACTCCTCCCGCGTAAGAGTGTAAACTCTTGCTTACATAAAAATGGAGCAAGTGGACGACACTGTAGCACGTCATATCACTCGAACTAGCCCGCCTAACGAGCGGGAAAGCACCGCCCTCGTCATTTTGTTTTGGATTTCTATCGATCGATCGTGTGAAAATGTTACGCTTCGCAAGTTCTAAAGGAAAAGGTGGCAAACTTACGACTCGTACGCGTCGCAACCCCGACAGTCCGGCTCGCACGCCGCTCACCAAAGGGGACATGCGTTGTCGTGCAATTTCACTAACATGTGGGACCGTAATTGAATAAACCGTCGATAGCTGAAATCTAATTGCTCGGCGGGTGTCGGCTGAGAAGAGAAAAACGAGGGAGGGAGAAGAGATCGCCCACCCGCCGCGCACGGACTCCAAGAAATATATGGTGATAATGTGAGGTGGGCCATGCTGGAGTCCGGACCGCTTCCGAAGCCCGCTCTCACTGCCCTGGCCCCTCAAGACGCCAGCTGCCCGCCGCATGCATGCATAGTAAGTAGTACTCCTTATGTGGAGGAGAGAGAGGCATTGACAAAGTCAAGGATTGAGCTCTGCAAGAGCCCGTCTCTACACGTGCTCCTAGGTATAAAAAATAATTCTAAGAAAGGCATAAAAAACAATTGTGTCCTAAAAAAAGAAAGGTAAAAAAAATTGAGAGGAAATAGATAGAGAGAAAGTGAGAAAAAGTTGTAACCTGGGCATTACATGAGGAAGGAGGGAGTGGTGCACATGCCAAGTTCACTGGGCTGCCGTGTTTCACACTCCTCCATCGTAACAGTGGAGACAATAGCTTTCATCAAAAATAAACAATGAATACTCGTTGCTCATCCTCTATATTGGAAAGAATACTTTCATTCGCTGACATGTGGGACGTCGACCATCCTGGTCCACCTGCCATGCACAAAATTATCCTGGTCTACCCCGGTAGTATTGCAGGCCCAACCTTTCCCACTGTAAGTTGTTCGGACGAAGGAACCATCATGACTTCGTTGAATTCTGCTTATTCAAAAAAACTTACTATACCCGCAATACTGCTACCACACGCGAAGACTAGACGGCATTGTACCACGTCATATCACTGAAACCCACTAGGCCAAACTAGCCCTCCTAGGTCATCTATTTTGGAACGGAGGGAGTACGTCTTTGCACTGCTATGATTTTCTGTTGCACGTTCTCTGTACTTTTGCTACGATTTTCCTACCCTATGAACCAAATGAGGCCTGAATGTATGTCGACTATTATCTGACCGATTGCTAAGCCTACAATTTAGGAGCTAGGGCTATTGGTCGATCGATGAGGGATAAGTGTAAGCGTACCACGAGCTCATCAGCCCCAACGTTTCTCTTCGGTGAGTGTTTTGCAAGTACTATAGCTCGCACAGTAGCTAGCCTACCAACACCAAGAATCATCAAACAAGCCCTGCTGATATGATAAATAGTTCAAACTTACATCTAAGCATGCCATATATTACATCAAAAGCTGGTGAGGATACATATGTTTCCATAACTCAGAGTGGGTTCGCATGATTCATCGCATGATTCACTATCAAACAAAAGTAGCAAGATCCGCCCACACAAGATAGTGCACTAGCCCTAAGATGGTTTGATAACATGCATCGTTTTGGTAATTAAACACAGGGCAATGCAAACTACCCTGAAGGATTAGCGCGACCAACTATTTCTTGTCATCGATCTCTCGGGCAATGACCACAGCACGTACAACGGCATGGGAATCGATTTCTTGGGCGATGTCCACAGGACTGACCGCGACATCGGAATCGATCTCTGGGGTGATGTCCACAGGATGGACAGTAGCATCGGAATCGATCTCCGGGGTGATGCCAACAGGACGGGCCACGGCATCGGAATCATCAAGGACGTCCACTGACACCTGCACAACCCTAACATATTAGCAAGCACATTGAAAATAATCAAAAACCACAACTATGGTAATAAGCCATTATTTTTTACCTTGTGCAGCTCATCGGGGGATCTCATCCCTCCGGGGGGCATCTCCTCGTCCTCGATGGGGGCCATCACCTTGCCAGGGGAATACTGCTTCTCAATGGCGACTATCTCCTCAAACTCGGTCTTGAGACTCACATAGGTGGCAATCAGAGTTCCTGGGGTAGGCATGGTGGGGCCCTTGCTGTTCTTCCAACTTTCTTTGAGGAGTTCGTCCGCCAACGTCCTCAACTCTTTGGCCAGTGCTTGTTTCTTAGAGTTCTTCGTCTCCATGGGTTGGCCTGCCAACATGGTCAACTCATTGGTCGGTGCTCGCTTCCTGGAGATTGCTGTCTCTAGTGGGTTGTCCGTCGGCAACTCTTTGCCTAGTGCTCCAGGATACATCAATGAACTGACAAACAAAAAGCAATCGAAAGGAAACCACAATCGCAATGAAAATGGGAAAATAATAGGATGTGAGAATTGGTCGGTGCTTCGCGAAAAGAAGATTCTTGGAATGAAAATATAGCAGCATAACTGATTCGCCCACCTTTCCTTCATTGGTACAGAAGAAAAATGGCAGAAGTGAGTAGCCTCGAGTGAGGTTTTCTTAAAGAAAGGGAAGAAAGGGCTTGAACGAGCGTTCCAGTGAAATGATGGTTGCTTCGTCCAGTCCAACTTGGAGGCCACCTTACCACTGTTGGTAAAGGTGTGGGTTTTGTGATATGACGGGTCATGACGGCCACACCGGGGTGACAGGTGAGTCTCAACTATAGCACCTCGCTGTGATTTGGTGGATGGCACGCGGGCCTGGATGCTTTGAAATGTTCCGCGTGTGCACCGCGACCAAGGCGGAGAGGAAAACAAGAGAACTACGTAATTAATGCATGAGTTTAATTAGGGTAGTTTTGTAAAGTACGAGATACATTCCTCCAATCGCAAAATGCCTTAGTTCATGAGATTTGAGATTTGAGCCCTATAAACCGGAAGGGTGGGAGTACTGCACACGTGTAGTCTAGTCACTTGTTGAAATCTCTAGAAAGGAAAATACTCCTTTCCGGTTTACAGGGCTATACTACTCCCTCTGTCTAGGTGTGTAAGTCATCTTACGAAAACCAAATAGTCCGAAAACACTTAGGCGCGGTGCATTAACTTCTACCTTGTTTCTTGTTTCTTGACATATCAACCAATAAGAGATGATAGGTGTGCATGCTTTTAATGACTTGCAATGGCTAGTTCATTGCATTGAATGCTATTAATTAGCAAATAAACATTGGTGACGCCAAGAGGAAACGGTGCTAAGCGCATGCACCTATGCAGAATGAGTATCAACCAATGGATAATGGAGTTTAATTGTTAAACAATAGCAATTTTGTATCATGCAAGAGCCTGGCTAGTACTCCAACGAACCGCACCACGCGAGCGTTTGCAACTGCCACGTTCGGGTTGCGCTTGGATCTTCGCCTCTTCGAGAAGACGAACAATGATGTTACTCCTACTTCTACAGTATCGAATCCACTGCTACATGTCCGTCCACCTCGTGCGGGAGGGATAGCGTGTAGCGAAATCTTCTACTTACTGCTCATGCCTTTGCGTCTATGCCAGGTGGGCCCAATAGGTGGTTGGCCCTCCTGTCATGCAGCCAAAGGCAAGTGCAGTTAAGGCACCGGAGCTCAGTCCGCGAGGGAGAGGGCGTTGTAGTAATCAAATTTCTCGGCATTGTATGAGTTGACGCGACACATCTAAGCACTGCACTCGATATAAGTCTTTTTACACATTTCAAATGGGCTACTTCGTATGTAGGGGTAGACATATTCTGCTTCGTATGTAGTCACTTGTTGGAATATCTAAAAAGACTTATATTTGGAAACGGAGGGAGTACAACGCACGCATGCATGCCGTGACTTTCCTTTTGATAGTTGCATGTGTTGATTTGATGCACCTTGCCAAATTTTGACTATAAATTTAACTAACTAAATTTGCATGCATGTCACAAAAAATTACGGGGCTGTTTGGATTGTGACTATGTTTATCTTATGTTGCCACATTATTTTGCCCACACTTGCCACACTTGCCTAACCCGAGTTTCTCAAATTGTTAGACACACTTTGGCTTGCCTAAGGGAATCTTGCCACAATTTTTGTGTCTATAACATGTGGGGTTCACTGCTAATAAAAAAATTCTTGTCTTAGGTGTGGCTAATAAAAAAGACTTATATTTACGAAAAGAGGGAGTAGAAAATATAAATAATAATGCATGTTGGGGCAACCCACGTTTCCGCTAATTTTAGCCATGGCCTTGTTCACAATTTTTACGAGGGGGTGGTTGTTCATTTAATGGAGGGACTTGTAGTACCAGACTTGAATGATACAAAGTGCGACCTAGCACACCGTAACACCACTTGGAACAAGCGGGTAGCTATCTCAAAAAACAATTAACAACTAAAAAAACCGCGACCTGGCATGTAGTAGTACACAATTTTAAACGATTGTTTTGATGGAGCAAAAAAGGAAAACTACCCCACTACGTATATATAGGCCGGAGCCTCCGTGCTTTCTTGCTAAGATTGCTCTATTCACACACTCTCATCCTCTCCAGATCTAAACAAGATAGGGGTAGTAACACTGTCTTTCTCCCTTTAAAAAACACTGGCTTTCTATCCTCACCGCTGGTTACAGATCCGGACATACCCCCCTCCACCGGTGAAGGGGAGGAGGGGCAGCGTTTAGGCCGTCATCAACAGCGAGGGAGGAGACCCACTGCCGGCCGCACCGTTATCTCTGGCCGAGTGCCGGCGCGGGAGGTCCTCCGATCCCTTCATCGTTGACTGTGGGCGGATCTGGCCTCCCGCCGCCCACCTATCCACATCCCGACGACCTTCAGGTATATCTTCGTTCGAAACCGCCTTAGCTCTACTTCCCCAGCTCGCTACGTTGCTGCATGTACATCATTTTCTACCTCTCAGCCCCTCTCGACCGGATGGTCCAACGTCACATTTTTTCTTCTATTGTTAGAGGTAAAGCTACTTCATGGAGTCGAATCTTGTACTCCCTCCGTCCGAAAATACTTGTCATTGAAATGGATGTATCTAGATGTATTTTAGTTCTAGACACATCCATTTTGATGACAAGTAATTCCGGACAGAGGGAGTACTTGGTTCAAACAAGAAATAAAGTGGGGGTGGGGGAATTTAGTATGTGCATCGGACTTGGTACAAGCAGGAAGGAAATGGGGTGAAAAGTAGTACAGACTGGTCATCCAATCGGTCTCTTGGTCGAAAAGGGAAATATAGGGGTAACGCTGTACACAGTGGTATGACCAGGACTAGATTTTCTATCCACACATAGGAGTAGGTGGCTAGAGTGAACAAAAATGGGACCAACCCAGATATGTTTCTTGGATGTTTGTTTCTCGGAGCAACAAACTATGAATCACCACTTTATGCCCCTGTTTACATACATGGTGCTGGACTGCTAGTGCACCCACTGTCCCATGCCCTTATACCAAATATTTAGGCTCCGTTCGGAATAAAGGGGCAGAAAACATAGGTCTTGATGAAAATAGAGGAATACGAAAGGAATGTAGGTATAAAACTATGGAACAGCGAACCGGAGGAAACTCTCAAGAGAATGTGTTCGGATGGACTACGAAATTTACATATTTGTTTTTTTAGTGTAGCATGCTTGGCAGTATGAGATGCTATTTGTTTATTTAGCTGCAAAGTGACTACTCTTGTCCTCACCTCACGTACCACACATAGGTTGATTTTTTTATTCCAGCAACACAGAACAGCAACCTATCTAACGCATGGCAGCAAGCGCCTGCCTCGGGCTTCCGCCCAAAAAATGAGCAGCGCGTGGATGTTTCTAATCCTATGGAATCAGTACTACCAGACCAGCTTTCCTATGAAACACTATTCACCTTTCCCGTGTTCCGAACGGTTGGAAGGGAAAGAATGCCGTAGGAATTGTGTTCATACGAAAATCCTGCACCAAACCTGTGAACCGAACGCAGCCTTAGCTGTTCTTAATCTAATGTCCCTGGTAAAAATGAAGCCATGCCACTGTTATAAGCCATGACAAGTTTAGCCAAATGTTTTTGCCTGTAATGGTTTGAGACTCTGACTGTTTCCTCTGTGCCTTTTTATGCAAACAGGGATATCCAATTCACCTGGTTGCTGTTGTGACCTTTTGGTGCACTGCACAAAACTCTTCTTAAAAGAAGTGACTTTTGAGCTGTTTAACTGGAATGTTAGAATGGAACAGTTGGTTCATTTTGGTGGAACCACACAAAGGGAGATCTGTGTTCCAATCCTCATCATCCATATTTGCGCCATAACCTTCCTTTAGGTAAGAATGATATTTAATGCATGTGTTCATCTCTATTTTCCGACTGCCATGAGAAAATAATGCTGTTTTTTGCTAGTACACTTGCACTCCCTCACGGACAAAACCAATTCTGAATTAGAAGGCCAATCATGTACTTGGTTTCACCAACTGGTGAGGAGAAAGAGAAACAGAGCATGAAGAGGAAGATGAAGAAGAATAAACAGTGCCAAGGCGATCTTGCTGAAGCCAGAGGCCTCAGTCGAGGCCATTCAAGGGCTCCGGCAACGACTACCTTACATGTGATATGATCCTCCAGGGAGCCCTTCCACTTCTGCTGTCTCACTTAATTAATTAGGAGTACTTAAGTACCACTAATTTATTACTGCCTAATTTTCCTGTTGGAGTTAAACAAATCTTTAGTAGGACCCTATGTTGAATCATGTACATGTGTATGTTTGTCTATGGAGGTGAATCATGTGGTGGAGCAGGGAGGGAACATTATTAGTGTCATGACATAATAGTGCTATTGTTTTGCATGTCAATTTATTGCCATTGGTTTAATGAGGCAATGTTTTGCGTATTGTCCATCATGAATTTGATGCTACTATTTGAGTAATATGCTAATGTCTTCCTATCCTTTCTCACTAAGCTAATGAAGGTTTCACCTTGTTCCTACTTGTGCAAACAGGGATCATGTTGTGCCAATCATACATTTTAGTGGAACTACACAAGACAATACAATGAACTGTATCCCAGCCAGTGCTTTAACTCTGCTGGAAGTTCTTGATAATCTTTCGATATAATCTCAGCACTGGTAAACAAGAGTGATTTCAACCATACATTTGAAGTTCACAAAAATATATACTATTGTGTGATTCCAGTGAGTGCTTTATCATCTCTTATGGGACTACATGAATAAGCTTTTTTCTCAGGTTGGTACGGGCCTAAGGCCTTCATCCATATTAGTTTCCTGTCATCTCTATTTGTATCGTGCTACTGTCATGAGAAACTCCTTTATCTTTGCACGTTAAAGTTTTGCAACCTATGATAAATGGAAATGCTTTGAGTGTTGAGTTGAGCTAATTGGAACTGATTAAATAAACTAATACCTCTCTTTAAGCAAGACTACTATGTTGCTAACTTTACCCATTAAGATATGCTTCTATTTGTTAATGTATGTTTCATCAACTAGTCCCACTATTACGGTAATCTCACTCTCTCAATATATGTGCCAACGGGGATGCTCGATTTTGGTGGAACTGCACAAAAACTTTGGGTGCTTCATTGCCTCGACAGCTTCCTTCCTTTCCTATCAGTTGCTAATCTCCGCTTGCTTTCTTCCTTTGCCGTCAGTCGCTTGGCTTTATCTTGGCTTCCAGTCAAAGGAAATAGTAATTGATATGCTACCTCACACAGGTTGGTACTGTTCTTTATCCTGATTATTGTGCCTGTCATATGTATTGGTAATTTGGTATTGTGCTACTGTTTGCCGATTTCATAAAGGAGTAATTTGGAGCCTAAACTCACAGGAAAATCATTACATCGGGTGATTTCAGTAGAACTGCACAAAATGATCAAATGGACAGGTACTTATGCTACTGCTATGTACTCAAAAGTTCACTCAGACAAGCATCGATGTTGACAAGAAGTGCTTATATTCATTCGAGTATCAACCAACATCAACCAATTGTCAAACTCCAAGTATTAGGGAAGTAAACGCCAAAAATATTGCTTGGTGCATAGCCCAGAAAAACACAGTCCAGTCTTTGGCCCCAACTTGTGACTTTTGGTTATCGGCACATATGGTAGCGAACTATATGGCATGGAGTCTAAAGATTCCAGACAAGTTGGTTGACGCGTATATTCATCTAGAACTTAATCAGTCTGCACGCCAAGGATGCTCCATTTCAGTTAAACTGCACAAAAAATTTGGGTGATTCATTTTCTCAACCGCCTCCTTTCTCGTCTGCAATGTAGAATTTTGGTGAGATACAGGACCAAGATGAGCCAGTAAACTAGTTGGATGAAAGTAGTGGCCAAGTTGCTCAAACCTCCCTCGGCACGAGGCCACTATTTGAGGATAAACCTACAAGCAAAGTTCAGATTGTCTGTGCTGCCTCTTATGTACTCAAAAGTTTACTCGTACAAGAACTAATTTTAGCAAGAAGTACCTCCGATTGAACACCATTTACCAGTCTGTACCCTAGGTAATTAAAGTTCGTCCATGGATCATATTGGCTGTGATCTCAATCATTTGGATGCATAAACATACTGAACATGTGTATATCTGAATCTTTTTGTGAATTATGTATGAATATTGTCGTGTGATCTATCAATCATTTGGATGCATAGATATGCTGAGCTTGTGTATATATGAATCTTTTGAGTTGTTGATAGTGAATGTTGGCTATGAATATGAACGTGTCCTGTGAACCTGAGTTTGATATGAATGTTTACCTTTTTTGATGTGTTTGTGTGTGAACTTGTTAGTATGCCTACTATGGGGTATAAAACACAGGTCTCTTATAAAAGTAATGATGTGTCTAATTTATGTTTTCCCTTCTAACCACATTATATATATTTATATTATTACTATTATCGTATATTTTATAGAGACTTATATATACATTATAAAAACATCCCACGTGTTATTAACTTATAAAAGTAAATGTTTAACGGAAGTTGACAAGGAAAATCCTAGTTGTTTTTAACTCACAGGCAAGGAAAATCCTGGTGATTGCGTACAAAAGCTTGCGAAGATTTTAAGGACCAATTTAATAATAATGCGCTCATTTTTATTTTGAGCAACAACTCGCTAATTTCTTAATTATATATATATATATAATGTGCCTCTCCGGATTATTCTTTGATATTAATTGCTCCTTTAACATAACATTATATATATAACGAGCCCACCTAATATGTGTATTTCAAGGAAGTGCAAATGGGCTGGGATTTCTTAGAAAATATAAATGGGCCTGATTGACGCGAAATTATTTGTTCACCTAGCCCAGCAAATGGACTATACATTCTACAAAACATGGATTAAATATATGCCACATTTTGGCAGGCTGACATGTGGGCCAATAGGTCAAAGCCTACGCAGGGCGTTGTCAACTTGGTCAACAAATGATTGTGTCATCCACAGCCATTGGATTTATATCCAATGGCCGGCATGCACCTTCAATATCTCGTCTTCTTCCTCCAGCTTCGCCGGGACCGCCTGGTCCGGCCTCCAGCGGCTAGCGGCTCTGCTTAGCACGCATCGCTATGAAGCGCTACCCGACCGCCGGCCAGGCTATCCCTCCACCCCTCCACACCTCCTCTTATTCTACACAGACTACAGCCCCATGCCGCAACAGAACCAGTTATAACCCTTCTCCTCCTATCAATCTGCGACTCCATTGCCGTGTTTTCCCATCTCCGAGTCATTCCTTTCTGGGGCCTCGCCATCGTCCACTGCCTTGCTGCGTTCAGTGTGGCATGGTCAACAAACAAGAGTCATCGGAAGAGGACTGTACGTGGAGAGCTTGACGGCTGGAAACCACGAGGTCCATGGTCGCACGCAAGGAAAGTTCCTCTTTATTAAGCTGAAAAAATGTTTCCTCCACGTGATAGCTGGGACCCATCGGCTGTATCTTCGCACGGAAGGAAGTGCCTCCTTGTTTTGCGAAAAAAATTATTCATCGCGTTGACAGCTGGGACCCATCAGATATGGTGACTGACTTGTGGGACTACTAAGCGGACGTGTACGCACCGCTTTGTCAACTTAATCAACAAATGGTTATAGTAGTTGGACCATTGGATGTTAATCCAATAGCCGTGCTCCTTCTTCAACCTCTGTTCTTGCTCCTGTCTACCGTGGGCGGCACCGCGGCTGTGCTGCCGCACACCCGAACCAGTGAAGTTTCCCACTCCTCTCCATCTGTGACTCCACTGCCCCGTCTTCCCCATCTCCGGGTCGTTCTAGTCTGGGTGCGCTCGGCATGGTGTGGTCAACATGGTCAACAACCGAGAGTCATTGGAAGATGACTATATGTGAGAGGCTGATAGTGGGGACGCACCACACCCATGGACGCATGCATGCAACGGAACGCGGCGAGGTCAACGTGGTTAAGGAACGACTTCCATCGAATGTATACTGTACGTGGAGAGTCTCAGTTGGGTCCACAGCCGCAGCAAGTAAGTGCCTCCTTATTACGCGGAAAATAATGATTCCTCCAACTGACAGCAGGGACCCACTGGACGGGCCACCGTATTTTGTTAAAAAATGTTTGTCCCCTGACTGCTGGGACCCACCTGACGGGCCACCGTATTTCGCGAAAAAAACGTTCGCCTCACTGTCAGCTCGGACCCACCGGAAGTGCCTCCTTATTACGCACAAAAAAATGAATACTCCCCCGGCTAGCTGGGACCCACCTTGGTGGGAGGCTGACTTGTGGGCCTACTAAGTTGACGGGGATGAAGGGCTTTGTCAACTTAGTCAATATGAACGATTCTAGCTCCAGTGACCGTACGATGTCCATCCAATGGCCATAGTGCTTCTTCAACCTCTGGTCTTCTTGCTCCAGCCGCCCAAAGTAGCGCCGGTCGTGCCGCATGCTCCTGCCTCCCGTGGCTGGTTGTGCTGCCGCGGAGGCCTCACCGCCCACTACTATTCCCACCGCTGGCCAAGCCATGCGGCGACGGTGGCCTCACACCGCAGCCGAACCAGTGAACCCTCGTACTCCTCTCCGCGCGGGCTTCCACTGCCGCGTCTTCCCCGGCTCCGCGCCGTCCCCTTCCTAGGCCTCGCTGTCGTCCACCGCCGTGGTGCTCTCTGCGCGGCGTGGTCAACGTGGTCAAGGAACGACTTCCATCGGAAGAGTAATGTACGTGGAGAGGCTGACAGCTGGGTCCACGGCCACAGCCCAGTTTTTTGTGATTTGCCAAGTAAGACGCTTTGTTAGGCCTGTTGGGCTGCAAATCTTCAAAGACGAGGAGAGCTTTCATTCGGCTGGCCGACAAAATGGCCCATCAGTAATGAGAAATGGGCTGTACATTTTTAAAACACATCAAACTGGCAATTAGTTTCAAATATCTTTTTTTTATTTCGAGATTTTAAATTACATTAATTTTTATGTGTGGAGAATTTGTTGGATTTTATATTGATATACATTTATTTTTAAAATTAGTTTGAATGTGAGTCCAAATTTCGGGATTAAAAACAGTTCGGACCGCACCGAAATATGCAAAATTTCGTATAATTTGTTAACTGTGGCCACAATATGGGCTGTAATGCTAACAAAAAGAATATGGGCTCCAAAAAACCTTAAGAATTAGCAAATGGGTTGTAAATTATTAGAAATTATGGCAGATGGGTTGTATGTTGTTTTCCACAGATTTGAGGCTTTCCTAAAAAAAGGTTGACGCACAAGCAGTGACTGTTGGATGTCCATCGAACAGCCGTCGTGCTTCTTCAATCTCTGCTCTTCCTGCTCCACCCGCTCAAACAAGCGCTAGCGGGACTGCCTGCTCCCTCCTCCCCGCGGCCGGTTGTGCTGCCGTGCAGGCCTCACCGCCCCACCGTACTCTCATTGCTGGCCTAGCCATCCCTCTACTCACCCACAACTAGTAAACCCTCGTACAGTCGTGCTCCCCTTCGCGTGGGAAACAACTGCCGAGTCTTCGCTGTCGTTCCCTTCCTAGGCCTCGCTGTCGTCCACCGCCCTGGTGCTCTCGGCGCGGCCTGGTCAACGTGGTCAACGACCAACATGCATATGAAGTGGACTATACGTGGAGAGGCCGATAGCTGGGTCCACGGCCGCACGCAAGGAAATGCCTCCTTATTACATGACATCAGGGACCCACCGAAAGGGTCTCTGTATTTCGCGAAAAAAATGTTACCGCCGCTGACAGCTCGGACCCACCAGCTATATCTTCGCATGCAAGGAAGTGCCTCCTTATTATGCAAAAAAATGAATACTCCCCCTGAGTATAGTGGCAGGCTGACTTGTGGGCCTACTAAGTTGACGGGGACGGAGGGCTTTGTCAACTTAGTCAATATGCACAATTCTAGCTCCAGTGACCGTATGATGTCCATCCAACGGCCGTAGTGCTTCTTCAACCTCTGGTCTTCTTGCTCCAGCCGCCCAAACCAGCGCCGGTCGTACCTCGTGCTCCTGCCTCCCATGGCCGGCTGCGATGCGACGGAGGCCTCACCGCCCCCTAATACTCTCACCGCTGGCCAGGCCATCCCTCTACTCACCCACACCCCCTGTTATTCTGCAGCGACGGCAGCCTCAAACCGCGGCGAACCAGTGAACCCTCGTACTCCTCTACGCGTGGGCATCCACTACCGCGTCTTCCCCGGCTCCGCGTCGTCCCCTTGCTAGGCCTCGCCGTCGTCCACTGCCCTGGTGCTCTCGGCGCGGCGTGGTCAACGTGGTCACGGAACAGCTTCCATCGGATGTGGACTGTACGTGGAGAGGCTGACAGTTGGGTCCATGGCCGCAGCAAGGAAGTGCCTCGTTATTATGTGCAAAATAATTATTCCTCCACCTGACAGCGGGAACCCACTGGACGGGCCACCGTATTTCGCAAAAAAATGTTTGCCCCTGACTGTTGGGACCCACCAGCTACATCTTCGCACGCAAGGAAGTGCGTCCGAGCAAAAAAATGATTCGCCCCCTGACTGCTAGGACCCACTAGCTACATCTTCGCAGGCAAGGAAGTGCCTGACAGTCAGGCCCACCAGGTCGAAGCGTACGTAGCGTTGTCATTCTGGCCGTGAACGTGTATGTACATATATACTGGTGGACGTAGAGGCGCGCACGTGTCGTAGTAGAGGCGCGTACGTGTCGTAGTAGAGGCGCGCATGTGTCGTAGTAGAGGCGCGCACGTGTCGTAGTGGAGCGCGTACGGGTCTCGAACGCCTACTCGCGCATACATACGGCCAGGGCTCGTGTACATGGCTGGGTTGGAACGGAGAAACAGCGTCGTCGTCGTTTTCATGGGGAGGCAACGGAATGCGGCGTGTTCATGGGGAGGCAACGGAATGCGTCGTGTTCAGCGGGAGGCAATGGAACGCGTGGGAGCCAACCGGCTGGGTCGGAACGGAATGCGTGGTCGTGTTCATCAGGAGGGCTTGGACAGAACAGGCGATGGAAACGAGGCCTGGCGTACTGCACAATGGAGGAAACGGACCTCCTACGTTCGGAACGGGGTCCTGTTGATCAGGAGGGGTCTGGCGTACCGCAAAACGGAGGAAACGGGCCTCCTACGGTCGGAATGGGGGTCCTGTTGATCAGGAGGGGTCTGGCATACCGCAAAACGGACGAAACGGACCTCCTACGGTCAAAACGGGGGTCCTCCTGTTGATCGGGAGGGGTGTGGCGTACCGCAAAACGGATGAAATGGACCTCCTACGGTCGAAATGGGGGTCTTGTTCATCGGGAGGGGTGTGGCGTACCGCAAAACGGGACTCCACGGGATACTGTTCATCTCCACCGTCGACCTCCTCCAGCCTCCACAGGCTACCGTCGACCTCCTCCAGCCTCCACGGGCTCCTGTTCATCCAGCCTCCACCGCGCGCTACTCCACCGGCTACTGTTCAACCACCCCTCCACCGTCTACTATTCAACTAGCCCTCCATAACATGGGGTCCTGTTCAACCACCCCTCCACGGGCACCCCTCCACCGTGTACTGTTCATCCAGCCCTCCACCACACCACGGGGTCCTGTTCATCCAGAGGCAACGCCACCGCTCACTGTTCATCCAACCCCCCCCCCACACAACGCTCAGTGTTCATCCCAGAGGCAGCATCGGTCGGCTTCAGTTAGCAGTTAGTAGCGAAGGAATCGCTAGCTCGGGTTCAATAACGCATAGCCTGCAGTGCAATCGCTCGGGTTTAGTTAGAGCCCAACGCCTCTCTCGGGTTTAGTTAGAGCCAACGCCTCGCACACACGCGCGTACGTGTACGAGAGAAACACGCATCGCTCGGCCCCCGACCTCCCACCGTAACCGGGAACTCCCCGAAATTTTCCTCGCCCTCGCTTCTACCATGGTTTTTTCCGTCATGGATGGCCCAAAGAATGTCATGCAGCTGCATCTTCGGCCCGCCCAGGACGAAAAGCCCATTTTCTATCATGATTTTTTGTCATAGAAGTAGGATCCCACCACATCTATGATGATACCGGTTTTGTCACAATTATCGTCATAGAAGTATCATATGTATGACACAAAAAAATTCGTTCGGCCCAAAATGTCACGGTTGTGTCTTTTTTTGTAGTGCGGACACGGATTTGATGCTGAGTCTTTGAAGGAAGTCTTATCTATTGAAGCTAGATTTCTTGAAGAGCTTCGTCAAAGCACTTCCCACCTCCGGACTAGGGTTGGGCTTTTCAAGGAAATGTAGGATGCTCATTGCAAGGCTTTTGAAGATGAGGCAAGTGTTGCTGTGAGACAGATTCAGAGGAAGGATTCTGTTCGTTCGGGTCGTGAAGGAGGCCACATGGAGCATACCGAAGAGGTTTGTTTATGTTGCCTTTTGGTATTTCTTTGCACTAATGTTCAATGTTAGCTTTCAGTTATTACTGCTTGTAGTCATAGGCGACCGTTTTTGATTTGATGTGTCGTAAACTATTCCTTTTTAGCACTAGTGTTCCTAGGTGACCTTCTCTGTTTATAGAACCTGAACTTCAACTGCTACAGCACCTGAACTTCCATGACTTCGATGACTGGCCCTTTTTTGTCCCCTTTTGTATTTTAGAGTAGTTTGATATCTGACCTGCTATGTTTACTGTATTTGGACTTCCATTATGTGTTAGTTGTGATAGCTGACCTTCTCTGATTATGCAATCTGAACTTCTGCTGATTCGGTATTTGTTTTCTACATGATTTTTTTGTAGGTTGTTGATGATGATGCTAGGGTTGAGGAGGATGTTTTCTCTGTGCATGAAGCTGCTCCTGTGCATGAGGCTGCCATGTGCATGAACCTGCTCCCGCTAGTGGCGTAATAGTTGATGTGGTTCACGGCAGTGAAAATAAGGTACCATTTTTCTTGTCCATTTATCTTGTTGCCCCTGAGACAGACTTGCTGCCCCTGTGCATGAGGTTCGGTCAGCCCTTTGTAATGACTTTCTGTTTCTTTTTGCAGCAGCAGAATGATGATGTTAGTGTTCCTCCAGAGAAGGTTGCAGACATGTCTGTCTCAGGCACCGGCTGCTCCGACGGAGTGGTCCTGACTAAAACTCAGTCGTCCATTGGCGCTAAGGTTTCTGATGCTGAGCAGGGCAAGACAACTGGAGACATCATTTTGGAGAAAGATCCTGTTGAGTCTGCTGTTGAAACTGGTGGTAGTGTTGCTGCAAGCCCAGAGAAGTCTCCTGCGGCAGAGCCATCAGTTGATGTTGATGTTGTACAGGCACAACTAAAAGTTTTTCTTGTTTCAGATTCTCCAGCTGCTGCTGGTGTCCTTCCTGACGACGCTGCAACGTCTACTGGAGACGATGATGAAGATACTGAAAGAGATAGCTATGGAGAGGAGGTTGATCATTCCAGTGCTGCCACTGGTCTAGGCAAGGATCCATGAAGAGAGGAGCATGCTTCTCTCTTCTTTCCCCATCCCCTTCGCTTTTGTTGTTTGGTTTAGTCCATGATATCCCATGTGAACTACCTGTGTGGCCTAAGTTGAACTTCTGGTTTTGTTGTTTGTCGTGTGGGTTATAAAGAATGTTAAGTGAAACTGCTCTCTATGTGGGTGAAGGTTTTTGTAATGCATGTGTTATGATGTGTATGATGTTGTGGTTTTATCTTTTCCGATGTAGCAGCTGAGATGTGCTTATGTTTTGAATGTTTGTGCTTGAATGTTGGTCTTAATTGAAACTGTCGTGAATCTATGTGCTTGAGTGTTGCTCTTAATTGCTATTTTTCTTTTTGGTGAGCAGATAGCGACCTTGCTATCGTCCAAAAGAAGGTTGATGAATTTTATTACAGTGTAACTAGGCTTAGGAATAATCATTCCAAGAGGTGAGTGTAGCTGGTCAAAATTTTACATCATTCATGAACCCCCTGTGAATTGCCTGTGGTTTCATACCTGAACTTCTCCACTATATGTACCTGAACTTCTTATTTGTTTTACTTCTCTGGTGCTAAACTTCTGTCCTCTTTTTGTACCGTACTGCCTGTTGTGATATAGCTAAACTTCTGTGCTAACATGTGTTATGAACTTCCTGAGTTCCTGCTGCTGAACTTGTTTTACTTTCTATTTGCTTGTTTTAGATCAACGATTATGTTCCAAAATAAGGAGTGTGAAGCTTTTGTTGAAGATGTTGCAATATCTTTTGGTCCTCGTGGAATGCTTCGATCTAATGTGGCTGAGTGTGCACTGTACTGTCTACGCGCGAAGTACCAGGGATCAGATAAACTCATCCTGCCGTATTGGGTTTGTGTAAGTCAACCATATAGTGATTTCTTTTCTGTTTCTTGTTCCTTACCATTTTAGTTAAAACTTGTTTGTCTCTCTTTTGTATTTTTCATATGTTGGTGTTTTCTGCATTATTTTAGGACAAGATTTTCATAGGTCAATTTGATTCCCGTGTGAGGAAGTACTTCATGGCGAGTGGTCCAGTTAGCATGGATGCACATGATTCGGTATGTTCTTTGCCTCTATATTAGTTTTGCAGTGCGATCCACTGTGTTAATATTTGTTTTATTTTTTCTTTGTACCATTTGATATTAATTCTTAGTTTTTAATGATTCGTGTGTTTATGATGCTTTAGGTTGTTTTCCCCACTTTTGACCCGCCTGAGATTCCTGCTTCCATGGGTCGTGTTGCTCATTGGGTTTTGATATTTCTTGACCTGAAGAATTCAAGGTTCCAGCTTCTTGACTCCTATTATGGACCAGACGATGAATGTGCGGTATGCCTGTTTCGGCGGATGACCGACAACAACAAGAGGCTTTGGAAGGATGCCAGCAACGATAGGGAGACACCCTTCAGTCCTCTTACCATCGACTATTTCGCTCTGGATTGGATTGATGTGCCCCAGCAGCAAAACAAGTATGAGTTCCACTTTTTCTCTTTATCACATCTGTTTAACTGTAGTTGTACTTAAGCTACGACTTGTTTTATTCGTTGGCTTTATTTTTCTGTTCTAAAACTATTCTTTTACTGTGTTTGATGTCAATATCGACTGCGGATTCTTCATGCGTATGGATGTTAATTCGTATCATGACGGGGTTCTTGCAAATTATTCCCATGAGAATATCGCGGATATTAGGAAGACGTGGTTGTACTCAATTGCTTCTTCTAACCTTTTTGAGACAGACTTCCAAGCTCTGTTTGGCTACTACACATGTAAGTATTTGCAACTTGGACTGCTTACCTGCACTGCATCTTTTATTCTACCTGAACTTCATATTTTTCTCTGAACTTGGACTTCTGCTTGAGATCTGGCTGGGCTGCTAGTTTCGAAAGGAGAGGAGCATTTTCTTTGTACATGAACTTCATTTCTATCTTTTTAATTTTGCTTGTGTGTTTTGTTTTAGTAATTTCTTTCCTTCCATTGCTTACTTGGACATGAGCATTTTCTTTTCTAATTGAACTTCAGAGATGATGCCTTTCTATGGTTTTGCTACCTATAGTCGAATGATTTCAAGTTCATCGGTTTATCTTGAATTGTGCCTTTGGTTGTGCCTAAACTTAATTTAGTTTTTTACTGCAACTAATTTTTTTAGGTCAGCTTGAGTAGTAACCATGTCATCTTTATTAGTTGGACTGCACATTATGCTGTTCATGAACTTCAGTTGTATTTTCATGGTGATGTTTTCTCTTCCTTTTTCTTTGACAGTGGATCCGTTGGACTTGAGCGATTACCACTACTCATTCCTCAGGTCACAGGAATACCAGCCTATGGAGGAACCGATGAGTACAGCTCTGATAGAAGATGATAGACCTCGGACCCTTATTCCTTCCAAGTTGGGGAAGCGGGATGGTGGTATTCGTGATACTCCAAAAAACCCTTGCCCTAGGAAGGCTGATGCAGTCAAAGCAGCCGAAGTAGAAGTGATTTCGTCCGATGATGATTTTGAGAAGATTGCTTACCCGAAGAATGCTAAACGTGTTGCTGGTGCTGTTGCTGGTAGAGGTGGGAAGAATGTTGTCATCACCATGAGGAAATCGGCAGTTGAGTCTGGCAACATTACTTCCTCCAAGAGAGCATCAAGATTGCCTTTGAAGTGGCGTTCTCCTGTCGCTCCCCTAAAAAATACAGTTACCCTCATCTATCTGAGGCTCGGAAGTTGAAACAGTATGTGCTGAGTGAAGAGGGTCTGGAGAAGTATTCTAAGTGAGTTTTCTTCTTCCTTAGCCAGAGATGCTACTCTGTGTCTGAACTTCTGTTGTTGTAGTATGTGGACTTCTGTTCATTTTCTCCCTTGCCTTGGAGTTATAGTGTCTGCACTTCTGTTGTTTGTATTGTCTGAACTGCCGTTGTTGTAGTATCTGAACTTCTGTTTTATGTCTCCACTTGCCTTTTGAGTTATAGTATCTGAACTTCTGTTTTGTTGTTGTATCTGAACTACTAATATATTTTTTAATATCCTTTTGTATTCTGCAGGACAAGCTACTGCATGTTTACCATCCCTACGAATGTGATTGACCTCATAGGACGTGTCCTTTATACGCTTTTCGGTCAAGGGTAGCAGATGGAAGGAGACATAATGGATTATCTCATAAATTTGTGGAAGGATAAGCCGGAGACCTCTGAGATATTCACTAGTTCTGACAGGGTTGTACTTAGTACCTACTTCATACAGGTTTTAGTTCTTTGCACCCCTATCTCCTTTTTTGCCTTAGTTTTGTTGTAGTGGCATTTAGGAGGTGTTTTAATTGTGTTTTTCTGAATGCACAGTACTGCCTGGAGTATGATTTCTTCAGTGCAACAGTTCAAAAGTTTGATGCAAAAAAATCTGCTAGTCTCCTCCCAATGTTTGTTCGCAAGGAAGAAGACCTTCTTAATGCAAAGCTGGTTAGGTTTTCATAACTCTTGCTTTTTTTAATTTCATGTGCATCCTTTTGCTGAGTTTATCAAGAAGTTTTTGTTCATGCCGGTTCTTCAGTACATATGCTTTTATAGTTTGTGTTCACCGGTCCTTTCATTCTTGGCAGGTTTTCTTGATTCTATTCAAGCCAATTGGCACAATGGCGCACTACAGTGTGTACATGGTGAATAGATATCGTGGGAGCATTGACATCCTTGATTCACTTCCTTACGCTAATATGGAAACGTCACAAACGAGTTTCCACGGGGACTGTCAAAATATCGTGAGTGTTTCTTAGCCTGAACCTCCTTTCACATTCTCTTGTTTGACACGAAGTTTATTATGCCTTGTGTTGACAAAATATGTTGTTGTCTCTGTTTTGGTAATACTGCTTGAACTGACTATCATTTGGAAGTTGAACTTCTGCTATTTGTTTAGGTGGATCTTATGCAAGTGTCTCTTTTTATGTACCTAAACTTAACTATTTTGGTTAACATGTTTTTGACTTTATCTAATTTTTTTATTTCTCACGGATCAAGAGATTTGTTGGGTTGCTCGAGGAGGTGTATGGCAAGGCTGCATACAAAGCGAGCAAGCAGCCTAACTGGGTGACTATTGCAAAGAGGCCGACCTTTATCAATGTTCTGAAGCAGAAGAATAATGATTGTGGTTTCTTTGCCGTGAAGTTCTGCTCTTCATATGATGGCGATGAGATTGTAGAAGATTTTGGTGATGTGGAAGTATGTTCTGTCTTTGTTCTTGTCTCATCATCCTTTGATTTTTCTTGTGTGTTTTTGCTGAGACGCTCCTACTGTGGTTTTAGATATCCGTTACTAAACCATGGTTTCACCTTTCTTTGTTTGCAGGCTGCTGCAGATGACTGGAAGGCTGAGTTCATGCACACTCTGATTTTTAGCGAGAAGAATGAAGTCATGCATTCAGAGCTCCCTAAAGAGATCCAGTCCTTTGGCCCGTGAATTCGAAGCATTAGTTTCATTGTAGATTTGATTTCATACAGATTTTTAGGTTTGATAATGATTGGAACAATTCCGTAAATATTTGGTTGTAAGAATGTTTTAGTGATTTGTGTATCTATAGGTGCAGCACTATTACTTATGATATTGTGGACAAATGTATTTGGTGTGAAGAATGATTTGGCTTTGTGAATTTCAATGTACTGCATCGTTTTCAGTATCCATGTGTTGCATGTTTTTGCCCCAACAGATGTACCTGAACTTCTCCCTCGGTTATGGTCGAATTGCTTGATTTTTTTGTTGTTTATTTTTGGGCCCCAACATATGATCGTTGACTTGAACTTCTGCTTTGAGATGTGGCTGGGCAGCTGGTTTCAGATGGATAGGATATTCTGTGTTGTGTAACGTATTGGTAATTTTGAACCCAACCAATATGTATGCTTTTGCATAGAATCTATATTTTTTTGTTTTTTTTTCAAGTGCGAATGTATTTCAGCTGTAACTTTGTGCAGAAATATTGTTGATGTTTCTTTATCTTTTGTCGGCATTGTACATGAACTTATGCACGTATCCAAGTAGAACTTCACATTTGAATGCGTTGTCTTAGGCTTGCTAACCTTAGTTTATGCGGCGAAACTTTATTTTTAAGTATATTTTTTCCTACATCGATTTTATATACTAGAACTTCTTATGTAAGCTGACCTGAACTTCAAAACGGTATGATTATTTGCTGGTTGCCCTTTTATGGAATACAACACGAGCACCTCCTGTCATAATATACCAGGACTTTTGCAGTAAGCTTACTTGAACTTCACAATGTATGTTTTTCATGTTTGTTCTTGCTTGCACTTTCATGCAATACATCACCAGCACATCACTTCCTCGCATAACATACCAGGACTTCTGCAGTAATATTACTTGAACTTCATAGTGTATGCTTTTCAATTTATTACTGCTTGCACTTTCATGCAATACATCACCAGCACATCACTTCCTCTCATAACATACCAGGACTTCTGTAGTAATATTACTTGAACTTCACAGTGTATGTTTTTCAATTTATTACTGCTTGCACTTTCATGCAATACATCACTAGCACATCACTTCCTCTCATAACATACCAGGACTTCTACAGTAATATTACTTGAACTTCATAGTGTATATTACCAGGGGATGACATAATGTTATGCACATTGACATGACATAAGTTTTCATTGTGTTAATTGACATATTCTAACTGTTCATCAGCCTTGCGCTCCTCCTAGGCTTTGGTGGTAGAGGTTTTTGCTTGACATGTACCTCTTACTTTTCATCGTCCTCTTCCTCTTCATTGTCCTCTTCCTCTTCATCGTCGTCGTCCTCTTCGTCGTCCTCTTCCTCTTCGTCTTCCTCTTCTTTGATGGTGTCTTCATCTTTGTCTTCCTCTTCATCTTCCACCACTTTCTTGTTGATGGCTCTAGGTTTTGCTTTATGTTTCTTCTCTGTCTTTTTGCTTGTCTTTTCAGCATCTGCGCGCTTTGGGCATGTTCTTGCATTATGTGGTTCATACTCCTTGCATATGCTACAAAGTCTGCTGGTTGCTTTCTTTGGGGGTGGTCCCTTCTTTTGTTCCATAACTTTGGGCTGCTGTTTTTGAGATTTGGGTTGCTTGACCTCCTCATCATTGTTTCTTTCCAAGAGTGTTGGACAGGTCAGCTTGTTGTGTCCCGCAACCTGGTTGCACACACTACATTTCCTGTGTCCAAGTGGCACTCCGTTCTCATCGAGCACGACGACTCTTCCTGCAGGTGGTTCCTTTATTTGAGCTCTCTTGTCACTTTTCTTTGCTGCAGTAATTTTCTTCCTACCCTTTGTTTCAGAATACATCGAGAGTTTCATCGTCTCTTGTTGTCGCTGCTCCATTGATTGGCCATCACCCTGCTTGCATTGGTTGGCTTCAGCGGCGGCGTTGAGCATTTCAGCTGCATAATAATGAAGGTCATCTTCAATTTCAGCATCCTCTTCAGCCATCCTTTCATCAGCATCCGCTTGATTTGCTGAATGTATTGCATCAAGCTCTTCCACGAGCCTCTTGAGAACATAGTAGGCTCTGTCATATTGCTGGTCACATCTCATTGGTTTCTTGTTAACCATCAAATTCAGCTGCAGCAAGATGTCTTGCTTCGATAGCCTTGAGCTGCCATCCAATGTGGTTGTGTTGTAGTCCCTTGTATCAAAGTTGGTTGTGATTTTGCAGTCTTTGTGTACCGTTTGAGGATATACTTATTTGGAAATTTGTCAGGCTTGAGGTAGTCCAGTATGTTCATGATGTGAAGGCAGAACAGTCCTGCATTTTTGTGATGAATGCAGAATACATAGTTTGTGAGACAACAATGAGTTTCATAAATTTTGATATAATACTACTAGTCTAGCTATTTAATGAGTTTGTTTTTTCGCCCACTTGTGTGTGTCCAGAGCTTGCATTCACACTCATATATTTCATTCTCTGGGTCAGCTACAACCTGGAATTCATGCTTTGACCAGGAAAATCTTTCTTCGTCATCATGGCCAGGCTTGTTGTGGTAGTACACAAGGTACTTAGTGGGCTCTGATGTACGCTTTGCGCGAAGTAGCGTGGCCTTTCTCATCCTATTCCTCATCTCGGTGTACACGGCTCTCGTGTACTTGATAGACATGTCTTCCTCGTAGTCGTAAGTTGTTTTTGTCAAAGGATTGGTCTGCACATGTCAAAAAGTGAGATATTAGTCGAAGCAGAGTCATGGGTTTCATTTTTTTTAAATTCAAAGTGCACATGTTGAAGGTAAAAAGAACATGATGGGGGTGTTTTGTACTTGTCATCATACCATGCTGGTCATTGTTTGCTCGTTCTCCTTTTGCATCCGAGTTTGTATGCAAGCATTGACCTGCCCAGCAAACTTGTGTAGGTTCTGGGTCCCCTTGACAAACCCTTTCTTTAGCACGTGGTTCATGCTCTCGCTTCGTTGTGTTGAAGTCATTCTAGCACAGAAAATGTTCTTGTAATATGCTGAAATCCACATCTTCCTATCACTCCAGAGTTGCATCATCATCTGGTCGTTCTCCAGGTTGTAGTTGTGCACGAGTTTAGCCCAGGCATCTTCAAACTCCGTTGGCATCAGCGGCCAGTTTAATATAGCTGTGAACTCCTCTTTGAATGTTTTATACTTTTTGTACAGCAACGCGAGGTATTCCCTATACTTCTTCATGATGTGCCAACGGCATAGCTTGTGGACGGTGGTTGGAAATGATTGTGCTATAGCTTTCGCCATAGATGGGCATTGGTCTGCATGAATTAAAAAATGAAACTTGATTCTTTTTTTGTACTGATGGTGAACTTATGTTGTACAAGTACTTGAACTACACATCTTGGCAGTATGGTATCTAAGAATGTCACATGTATTTTTTTCCTTTACAGCAGTGTTGCTGAACTTCTGTGGTACCAGTGCTTGAACTTCAAAGTTAGTAGTAGGACAAACTAGTAGTGTCGCACTCAAAAATATTCTTAAAGCATTGTTGTTGAACTTCTGTGGCAGCAGTGCTTGAACTTCACATAAATAACTATATTTTTCTGAACATGCTACATATATTTATCTTACAGCTTTGTCCTTGAACTTTTATGATTCATGTATTTGAACTTCACATTCATAACTATTTTTTTTCTAAACATGTGACAGATAATTTTGCTTTCTTGTACTGCAAGTTGCACTTCTGTGCTAACAGTGGTTGAACTGCATTCTTTACATTATTTTCAGACAAAACCAATGTACCCAACACAGACCCATAGACTGAAAAGATGATGAAACTTGAAGAGTTTTTTTTTGAACTCACCTATTATAATGCAAGTTGGGTACTTGTTGTTCATGCACCGTAGAAATGTATCGAATAGCCACTTGAATGACTTTGCATCTTCATCTCTTATCAGGGCAACAGCAAATATCGTTGACTGCAAGTGATGGTTTGTTCCAACAAACACTCCCAGAGGCATATGAAATATGTTGGTCTTGTAAGTTGTGTCGAATGTTATGCAATCGCCAAAGTCTTGATAGGCTCCTCGGCAGCTTGCATTGGACCAGAAAATGTTTTTAATTGACTTGTCCTTGTCCACTTGGATGTCATAGAAAAACTCATCATTTATTGCCTTCATGTCTTTGAAGAATGAAACAAGTTTCAATACATCATCCAAATCATCTGTCCTTGCATTCATGGCTTTCTTGCAAATCACATGCAAACATGCATTTGTTTATTTTTTGCTAGCAAAGGGTTGTGAGCTAGGATGCTATTTTACATTGCAGTATATGGGTGTTTGAATACTTACTGATTTAGTAGGTCTCATCCGGTCATGCTTAGGAAGTAGCTTCCATCTTCATTTTCAGATAGCATGGACATGATTGTTGTGTGCTTGACATCATGGTACTTCAGGAGCTTTACGTACTCGAAAATAGTGGGGTCATAATCTTGTGTGAGTGCAAGAATACCAGCATGTCATCAGTTTGCATGAGTTCGTGATTATGATTGTACTCAATGTCCACTGCCATGCATGTGTCATCCTCCTGCACCTTCACCCTCATTCTTGCATTGCAGCCTGTCCTCTACGATGTTTTGTTTCGCTTCATGTTGGCCTCTGAAACAGAAAATGTGTGTATCCCTTGGAAGGCGCAAACAAAATACTTGTGGTTGTCATTTCCCCCTGTCTTACTGATTCCAAAACCAGCGTGTCTGGCTTATCTGTTATAAAATTCCCTTACTTTCTCTACATCTTTGAATCACATCTTTATTCTTGGTATTAGATAATCCGGTAGATCCGGCGTCTGCAGAAAAAGAAAAAAATAATCCAAACAGCACATTAAAATGTTGTTTATGAACTTGTTATCCTGGAGGGAGCAGAAAGTTTGCAGATAATACAAGATGCGTATATAAATATTTTTTGTTTCACTTACATGCGTGTATGATCGCAACTCCGCCGGTGTCGGCTGTTGTCCCTCTGGGATGGGGCATGGCGGAGTAATCATAGCAGGATGCAGCAATGGATCACGAGGAAGGAGGGCTGAAGATGGCCTCTCTCTTGTTTGGGTCCTTTTTGCTTGAGGTGGTTGTGGAGGTATTGCGATCCTGGTCTTGGTTTGCTCTTTTGTTTTGTGAACCAATCCATCTACCTTACGCCCTGTACAATTCTGACTTGTAGCAGCAGCATCATGATCCAATGGTGGTAGTGTGCAGAGCACTCTCCTCCGTGTATGTTGCTGTTGGATTTGTCCTGGGATCCGGTTTAGTTGCTTCGCTTTGGCATTGATGAGGCACACCAGGATAACCTCCAGAATTACACGTAGGACTTGAGCTAACCCCCTCCTCCATCGGCGTGCTTGGGAGTCTACTTGTGGATACAAAGAATCCGCGGGGGATTTCCAGCGTCACCCAATTAGGTGGAGGCGCAAACTTGTGCGAATATGGCTGTGACCCAGCATCTTGGAAGTATCTGTGCGTTTGAGGTGTGACCCATTGAGGGGGTGGTGCAACGCGTACAGGCTTTGGATTGTGTACTTGCTGCTGGGAACTTCTAAGCTTCTTCATGCGTCTCTCATCTTGCTGACGTAAAGAAAAAAATGTCTATTAGCACACAAGTTATATCTGCCTATACCTTTGTAACTGAACTTAGCATTATTCACACCCTGAACTTCTCATATAAAAGTGGTGAGAGCCATCACACTATGCACTGAGCTAAGCATCTGCCAATACTTTTGTACCTGAACTGAGCACCCTTCACAGAATGAACTTCACATCCTGTTTTAATTCTACAATATTTGACTACTTATATGTACCTGAACTAAGCACTATCCACAACCTGAACTTCTTATTTTGCAAAGGGGAAATACTATCCACAGTTAAAAAACCTGAACCTTCATGAGTTTGAATGGTTGGACTGCTAGCGCATACCAACCTGACCTTCATGTCATATCACATGCATGTTTTATTTTCCTTTTATTTTTTGCACAGAACCAGATACATACCAACTTGAACTCTAGCACACTTACTAGTTGAACTTCACATGGCTTTTCCACATGTGAATGTGAATGCAGGCAGATTTTATAGTGTCTGTAGCCTGGACTGAGGCTCACATACTACCTGAACTTCACATGCCTGTAAGCAGGCAGATTTTACAATGTTGTTTTTTAGCCTGGACTAAGGCTCACACACTACCAGAACTTCATATGGCTGTAAGTAGGCATATTTTAAAAAAGATTTTGTAGCCCGGACTGATGCTCACACACCACCTGAACTTCACATGGCTGTAAGAAAATAATAAACAGAAGGAAGAAGTTCAACCATACCATGGCTAGAAGTTCGGCCAACCTTTTTCCAGCTGCTGATAGGCCACCTTGTGAGCAATTTGTCGGAGAGCTAGGAGAGGAACCGCATGACAATCCATATCTTGCATAGGGCGCGAAGTTCATCTGCACGAAGCAAGAAGGCCAGGGAAGGGAATATTGAAGAAGAAGGCGACAAGTGGGAGGAAGTTCATGTACTGTTGCTGGATTTGAAGGCACCGCCGATGCTGCCTCCGCCGCGGATGTCAGGACCCCGATTCCAAGTCACATCGATCTAGCCGGTAACACCTCATATCACTTTGCGGCCTCACGCACGGTATCCCACGGGTGTCGCCTTACCATGGCCCGGGACCATTTGCGCCTTTTGGCTCACGTATATGATAGTGTCGCTAGCATCTATATGACAGAGAACCCGAGCCGACATGGCTAGTCGTGAAACCAAAGCAGCACAGACCTATGGAGACAGGCATACATGAATCACATCGAGCATGTCGGTCATCAGCGAGTGATTCCGGGCTGTAGCGTTGGGCTAACAGGACTCCGGTGAACCGGGCTGTAGCAGGCTAGGCAGGACAACGGATATTATCGCGTGACATTTCCCCAAAGGGACAGACATAGGAACGAAGTGAAACACATGCCGGCCAGTCAAGTGTCCTGAGCAGTAGTGTTGGGCTAGCAGGACTCCGGTGAACCGGGCTGTAGCGGACTACTATGGCTCGAGGAACACTAGACTACATTTCCCCATAAGAAAGGCTGCCAAGGATAAACAACTAGATTGTCGGATCCCACTCATACCAAGCATTTCAATCATACACACAATATGCCCGATATGAGTGCATACAACATGGCATCACAACAAAACTCTACAATTCAAGTACTTTATTCAAAGGCTCCAAAGAGCCATACATAACAAGTTCATACAGATAGGGGTCACATGACCCGACACTCAAGTCATACACTCACACAAGCACATGCGGAAGCAACTAGTCTGAGTACAGACTCTAGAAAGAAAGAAGGATTCTCAAGCCTGTCTATCTACATAGGGCCCTCCATGGCCAGGATCACCACCTGGGTGGCTAGTCACTCGTCGACGTCAAGGTCTACGTAGAACCCATCGGAGGGGGCGGTGTTGTCGTCTGAAAACAGTAATTAAGCAAACATGAGTACAAAGGTACTCAGCAAGTCTTACATCAGAACCTACTAAACATGCTTATTCTCAAGAAGGTGGTGGGTTAATGCAGCAAGCCAGCTTTGACTCTTGGCTAAGCTATCCTATGGAACTCCACCAGTAAAATAGTTTTCGCACACGAGTCCACTACTCACCAACACAATACTCCACTGAGGATCCTCCCTCGTCATCCTACGAGAGGGCCATCCTCGGTACTCACACTTATCTTGAGTCTTTTAGTGGTATCCATTAACTTGTCTATGAACTGTATAGGCAACCAAGTAGTCCTTTACCGCGGACGTGGCTATTCGAATAGTTTTATATCCTACAGGGGTGTACTTCTTCATACACGCTTTCACCACTTACCGCCGTTTACACGACATGTACTCGGCAACCTTCAAGCGGAAGCCTAGCAAGGGTGTTGGCCACGGCCTGCCTAAACACTTAAGTCTCTAGTCCGGGTTTATCGCCTATCCAGGTTCCATCCGCAGGGAGTCCGGCCGAGGTTTCCACATACGGCCCCGAACGATGTGAACAGGGTCCCGAGACGCCAAACGGGCGCCCGGCATACCCGGCCATGGTGTATCTACTGCAACATAGCCCACCCCTAGGGTCAGCGCTACACACGGCCGCCAACACATAACCTACAAACACCAGAAACTATTTGCAACTACTGGACAAAGTACTAAGGTGATTAAGAAGCCGAGAGGGTCCATTAGTTTCGGGCCCAATGTACGATAGTAACTGCATCTTAAATCACACATACAGATCTCAGTTCTTAGGGACGGCCTCAATGAAACAACCCACCATGTACTCCTACATGGCCTCTCATCGATACCTTTACCAAAACATGTTCAACGCATCCCTCACATTACCGACATAAGCATTTCACTCTAGCCCATCACCTAGATGAACCAGACCTGACACAACTCTAAGCATAGCAGGCATAGCAAGGTAGGAATCACATACATGGCTCAATCAACTCCTACACATGCTAGTGGGTTTCATCTAGTTACTGTGGCAATGACAGGTCATGCAGAGGATAAGGGTTCAACTATCGTAGCACACAGCAGTTTGAATCGCGTTGTCTTAATGTAGTAAACAAGAGCAGAAGCGAGAACATGGGTTTGTATCGGAATGATCAATGGTTGCTTGCCTGATGGAGTGGTAGTGGGATACTGCCCTTCAGTTGGATACTCGTGAATATCCTCGGAGGCAGAACCTACCACGAAGAACACATCGGAACACAATCAACACATGATGATATGCAACAATATGATGCATGCTATGACATGGCAATATGAATGTGTCTTGGCCTAATGCAAGTTATAATAGAAAGGAATGAACTCATTTGAATCAAAGATTCAAATATTAGCTCATTAAACATGGCCTTAATAGGGCATTTCCTTATTCTGCTTAAACAGCAAGGTAAACTTGTTTTGTCATGCATGAAACCATTAAAGATGGATAGATTGAATTTTTCTGATCATTTTTCATATATAAATCTTTGCATTTGGAGCTATGGTTGATTTTCTATGATTTTTAGAAGTTTTGACTATTTTCTGGAATTTCTTGAATAAAAATAAATCCAGAAAATACATTACTACGTCAGCATTGCGTCATGCTGACCTTAGCAGGTCAAAGGCGCCAGCCCAGGTCAAACCTGACTGGTGGGCCCCTTCTGTCAGCCTCTCAGCTAATTAACAGGGTTAGATTAACACTAATTAGCTGTCAGTGGGGTCTGGGCCCACATGTCAGTGACTGATTTAAAATAAATTAGTTAAACTAATCCTAATTTAGTTAGCCGACCGGCCCCACCTGTCATAGACTCAGGGGGGTCTACCTCGGCCCACCCAGGGGTCAAACTGGGTCAAACTCGCCGGCGTTGAGCCGCCGGCGAGGCCGAGACGGTGGAGGGCTTCGGATTTGGTCCTCCGGTGACCAAATCGACGGCGGAGACGTGCTACGCGTAGCTGGGGCTCGTGCGCATCTAGTGGGGCAAGTGGGAGGAGCTGGGGTGGAGCGAGCTCGCCGGAATCGAGCTCGTGGCGGCGGCCAGAGTTCGGAAGGAGAGGGAAAATGGGCTACGGTGCACGGCAAGGCGAGGAAGTGCGTGCGTTAGGCTCCTGGGGACGCACTGAATGCGGTGGTGCGCTCGGATGTGTGCTTGCACGGCTGTAGCCACGATGGCGACATGGCCGGCGGCGAGGAGCGCTCGGGCTCGAAGGGGGCGGTGGCTACGAGGCGTAATCGAGCACGGGAGCTAGGGGGAAAGGAAGAGGAGCTCAGAGCGGAGTCGGAGAGGGGGTCAGCGAGCTCGGGGAGGTCCTGGCGACGGCGAATCAGCCGGAGACGGCTCGGGTTCCCGAGGTTGAAGACGAGGGCGTAGACTACGTTCGGCGGCATTTGGGGTCGCGTGGGTCGGCGAAGAGGTCCAGGGCGACGAGGCGGAGCGATTGGGCTCGTCGGAGGGGCGAGGGAGTGGCTGTCGTGGCAACTACGGCGATCGGTGGCGAGGTACGCGCTCGGCCGTCACGGGAGAGAGTGAGGGAGACGAGGGGGAGAGTGAGCGAGGATGAGAGGGGGACGTGGGGGTCGCGTGGCACCTCTAGGCGTCTCCAGGCGTCGGCGGAAGTAGGAGATGGCCAGCGCGTGGCCGGCGCGCGACGAGCACGCGCCCCTGCCTCCTGGCGCGAGGTGGACGACGACTGGCGAAGCCAGTAGGCTGGGGCGAGCCAGGTGGGCTGGCCAGCTCAGGTAAGGCCCAGGTGGCTCCCTCTCTCTCTTCTTTTTTTTAGATTTGTTTCTGTTTTCTATTTAACTGCAATTGTTGGGCTTTATTAAAAATACTAAAACGTTTCCAAAAATCCTAAAAATAATTGTGGCCTCTGTTTAGATTATTTCCAACAGCAAACATTTATTTCCAGAATTATTTGGGCATTTAAATTATTTTATAGCATTTAAATGCCAAAATTCAAATACTTATGATTTAATTCAATGACCTTCTGTTGGCCTAGAAAAATGTGCACCAATTTTTGCCAGAGGTTTTAACCCAAGAAAAAGAGGGTGAACTTTTTAGAAGGGCATTTCAGGTTCATTGAAAATAATTTTAGTAAACCCTAGTTGTTTCGAGGGGGTTTTGGGGGTTTCTGCCTTCCCCATTTCAAATTTAAAAGAAATTTAAACATGATGCACACTCTAATGCTTGAACTAACTAGGGTGTGACAACTCACCCCTACTCAAAAGAATCTCGTCCTGAGATTTAGGATCCTCTGGAAGAAGGTGGGGTACTCGAGTCGAAGACGATCCTCCCTTTCCCAAGTGGCTTCTTTCTCAGAATGGTGTGACCATTGAACCTTGAGAAATTTGATATTCTGACGTCGAGTGGTACGCTCGGCCTGATCAAGGATACGAACGGGATATTCCCGATAGGAGAGATTATCTTGTAGATCAAGCGTTTCGTGGTCCACTCCACGGATAGGATCCGTGAAGCAACGCCTGAGTTGTGAAACGTGGAAGACATCGTGAACTCTGGAAAGATGCGGCGGTAGTTCCAATTGGTAGGCAACTTCTCCTCATTTGGCAAGAATGCGAAAGGGTCCAATGTAACGAGGAGCCAATTTGCCTTTGATACCGAAACGATGGGTTCCTTTTAACGGGGTAACCCGAAGGTAAGCCTTCTCGTCGACTTCATAAGTCATAGGCTTATGTTTACGATCATATTGACTCTTTTGACGAGATTGGCCTGTTATCAATTTCTCACGAATAACGCGAACCTGCTCTTCTGCTTCCTGAATCATATCCGGGCCAAAGAGTTGTCTTTCCCCGGTTTCTGACCAGTTAAGAGGTGTTCGACATTTTCGTCCATAGAGAACTTCGAAAGGAGCCTTGCCTAGGCTGGCTTGATAACTATTGTTATAAGCAAACTCCGCGAATGGAAGGCATTTCTCCCAACTCATTCCAAATGAGATGACAGAGGATCGGAGCATATCTTCCAGAATTTGATTGACTCGTTCCACTTGACCACTTGATTGAGGATGGAAGGCGGTGCTAAAGGAGAGACGAGTTCCCATAGCATTTTGGAAACTTTCCCAAAATCGAGAGGTGAAGAGACTCCCACGGTCTGAGTTAATTTCCAATGGAACACCATGAAGAGACAATATTCGGGAGATGTATAGATCAGCTAGCTGGCTAGCGGTGATATTCTCACGAACAGGTAGGAAATGGGCTACTTTGGAAAGACGGTCGATCACGAGGAAGATGGCATTATTCCCTCTCTTGGTCCTGGGAAACCCAGTGATGAAGTCCATACTGATTTTATCCCATTTCCATTCGGGAATAGCCAAAGGTTGAAGGGTGCCAGCAGGCCGTTGATGCTCTGCTTTAACACGACGACAAACATCGCAATTAGCAATGTATTGAGCGATTTCTCTCTTCATCCTAGTCCACCAAAACCTCTGGCGTAGGTCTTTATACATTTTAGTACTACCGGGATGAATGGTGAGAGGGGATTCAGGAGCTTCCTTAAGGATCAGCCGCCTCAGGTTTCGTGCCTTCGGAACCACTAGGCGATTCCCAAAGTATACGACACCTTGATCATCAATGGAGAAACAATTCACGACTCCTTTCTTAATGTTTCTCTTAATACGGGAGATTCCCGAATCTACCTTTTGTGCCTTGATGATCTGATCCGTAAGGGTAGGTTTCGCCACCAGGGTGGATAGGAATCCTTGAGGAACAATGTGAAGATTTAGCTTACGGAATTCCTCATGGAGAAATGGTTGACTTTGTTGTAACATCAGGTTGTTACAATAGGACTTACGGCTTAGCGCATCAGCCATGACATTGGCTTTGCCCGGGGTGTAAGTTATTCCTAAGTCGTAATCCGAGATCAACTCAACCCAACGTCTTTGCGTGAGATTCAAATCTGGTTGGGTGAAGATATATTTCAAACTTTGGTGATCGGTGAAGATCTCGCAACGATTACCAAGAAGGTAATGTCGCCAAGTTTTAAGTGCATGGACTACAGCTGCAAGCTCTAGATCATGTGTGGGATAATTTTCCTCATGTGGGTGTAATTGCCGTGAAGCATAGGCAATTACCTGATGATCTTGCATGAGTATGCAACCTAGTCCTTGTCGCAAGGCGTCGCAATAGATAATAAAGTCCTTGGAGAAATCTGGTAGTACCAGTACGGGAGTAGATGTCAGGCGTCTTTTCAGTTCCTAAAAACTGAACTCGCACTGTGGAGTCCACTCGAACTTTTTATCCTTCTTGAGGAGTTCAGTTAGAGGTTTAGCAACCTTGGAGAAATTCTCGACAAAGTGGCGGCAATAGCTCGCTAAGCCAAGGAAGCTCCGAACTTGCTTAACCGTCTCAGGTGGAGTCCAATCAAGGACGGCTTGAACTCCCTCGGGATTGACAGCAATACCCTTGCCAGAGATTACATGGCCTAGATAGGTCACTTCTGGCAACCAAAATTCACACTTGGAGAATTTGGCATAAAGGCGATGCTCTCGAAGTTTCATCAATACCAGCCTTAGATGTTCGGCATGTTCCTCTTCATTCTTGGAGTAGATGAGTATGTCATTGAGGTATACTACGACAAATTTGTCTAAGTACTCCATGAAAACCGAGTTCATTAACCGGGAAAAGGTGGCTGGGGCATTGGTTAAACCGAAGGACATCACGATGTACTCGTATTGGCCATAACGAGTAACAAAGGCCGTTTTGGGAATGTCCCCGTTTCTGATTTTGATTTGATGGTAGCCCAACCTCAAATCCATCTTGGAAAAGACTGAAGATCCAGCGAGCTGATCATACAGATCGTTAATCCTGGGAAGCGGGTATTTGTTCTTGATGGTGACCAGGTTGACAGGGCGATAGTCCACAACCATTCGATCCATTCCATCCTTCTTCTTAACGAAGAGGACGGGGCAAGCCCAAGGAGAGGAACTAGGACGGATGAAACCCTTTTTCAAGGACTCATCGAGTTGGTTCTTAAGCTCGGCTAGTTCTAAGGGTGCCATCTTGTAGGGTCTTCTAGAAATTGGAACGGTTCCTTGAACAAGTTCTATCACAAACTTGACATCCCTGTCAGGTGGAACACCTGGCAGTTCTTCTGGAAAGACATCCGGAAAGTCTCGGACTACTGGAACATCCTCAAGGTCTGGAAGGGGTTGGCATTTAAGGAGTAAAGCTGGCGTTTGGCCGCTCGAGTTAAGACATTGACTGTCTTGCCCGATGGGTGAGTAAGTTGAACGGTTCTAGTGGCACAATCGATCTTAGCATAATGAGCTGACATCCAGTCCATACCTAAGATGATGTTTATGTCCGAGGACTTAAGAGCTATTAAGGATGCAAGGAAGAAAAGTCTATCGACAAGAATTTCGTTCCCATGGCTTACTCTAGAAGTTTGCCATCTAGAGCCAGGAGTTTGAATTTCCATGGTAGAGGGCATGTCACAGAATGTCGTGTTGTGCAATCGAGCATCTTGGATATGAATGAATGAGATGCTCCAGTATCGAAAAGAACAAATGCCGGGTGGCAGTTAACAAGGAGCGTACCAAGGACGACGTTGGGATCCTCATGAGCCTCCTTGGCTGAAACATAGTTGACATGGCCACGTGCAGTGGTGGCCGGCTTGGCATAGAATGGTTTTCCTGCGGGCTTACCACGACCAACAGACTTTCCAGTTTGAACGGGGTTGTTGTTCTGGGGACACTCTCGGCTATAGTGACCCGGCTCTCCACACTTAAAGCATGGCACCACATTGGGGCGTGGAGCAGCATTAGCAGCGGGGCCACCATAGGGCTTGGGCGGTGCAAATTGCTGGTTGGGACGAGGCGCCTCAAAGGATGGCCTCGGGATGAACCTGGGTGGCAGTGCCGTGCTTGGAATCCACACCCGGCGCTTCTGAGTTCCAGAGCCGGATGAGGAGCCAAAATCACGGGAGTGCTTCGTGAAGCATCATAATCAGTCTAGCCCGTCTCAGCACTGATGGCTTTATTGACAAACTTCTGAAAGGAGGTGCACTCGTGTAGACGAAGATCACGGCAAAGCTCAGGGCTAAGTCCCTTGCGGAACCTTGCTTGCTTCTTAGCGTCAGTAGATACCTCTTCGGGAGCATAGCGTGCCAGATTTCCAAATTCACGACTATAAGCATCCACAGTCAGTCTTCCTTGGGTGAAGTTGTAGAACTCCTCCCTCTTGTGATCCATGAGACCTTCCAGAATGTGATGCTCGCGGAAAGCCTCACTGAATTCAGCCCAAGTAGTAACTTGGCCGACCGGGCGCATAGCTTCGAAGTTTTCCCACCAAAGGCTAGCAGGGCCTTCGAGGTGATAGGCAGCATAGGTAACCTTGTCGGCTTCGGCTACGTTGGCAGAACGTAGCTTGTGAGTGATGCTGCGAAGCCAGTCATCCGCGTCGAGGGGCTCGACGGAATGATTAAACTTTGGCGGGTATAGCTTGATAAAGTCATTGATTGACACTAGGTCATTTCGTGGGTGGCGTGCAGTGTTCTCCTCAATCCGCTCTAGCAGGCGGTTAGTCTCACGCTTGTTTCTCTCCGCCTCCAGCATCACTTCGGCCAGAGAAGGCGGGTGAGGCAGATTTTCACCCCTAGCTGCACTGGCTTCCCCCTGCTCCGAGGCAGCAGGGTTGCTGCGGGTGTTGACCATCCTAGAAGAAAACAAGACAATGGTTTAGATAAGGATGGCTCAAACTTAGCAAGGAAGTGCAAAATGTAATGGATAACACAGAATGCAGAGATGTTCATCCGTATGTCATGGTAATATAAAACTGCCATATATATACCAACGGTCATACACATCATACATAGTTTAGTACAAGCCCAGGCTACAGTACAACTATGAAGAAAGACATTACAGCTCATCGGAGGCATTCCAAGCTCCTATACATTATTTGTCTACACCTCCGGAATTGATTACACACAGAGTCATATTCCACAAGTCGCGCAGGACAGTGGAGATACAACTACTACAATACTAGTGGTACTACTACTAACTCAGACAGCTCTATAGTAGTTCTCATAGAAGTCACCTCCATAGCCTAGAAGTTCAACGTGACCATCCGGGAACAGACAGTCCTGAGGAGCCTGTGGACCATAGGGGCTAGGATGAGGTCTTGGACTAACAAACGGTGGCCTGCGGGGACCACGGGCTAGGGTGACGCCTCCCACATCACGCCAATCCACCATGTCCGGTAGAGCTGATCTCACAGGATACAGATCCCTTGTATCCATACATCCAGCTTGCACCGCAGGTGCAAACCGAGTCAATGTGTCCCAATGATCAGCACGGGTATTGAAAAGCTCCAGCCTCAAGGCCCGATTCTCTCGGTCCTTATCTTCGAACATCTTGGCAGTGGTACGAGTTAATGAGTCCTCCTGAGTGGAGTCAGCATAGATAGCCTGAAGATACCCTTGCGCTCCCGAAAGTGAAGCTGGCATGTAACGGAAGTCGGTGTTCCGAAGCAGGCCAGTCCGGACTCGCAAGATGGTCATCATGGAATAGGCAGCATCCTGCACAGCCATCTCAATAGTAACCCCAAGTCCATAGGAACAGTGAAGGGGCTCGGTAGATCCAGGATAAGAAGGAAATATCCTGACGGTGCAGAGATATTGGCTTTGATTAAAGTCGCGGAACTGCTCTTCGACGGTGTATTCGGGATACCAACGGTAGCCCGTATCGATCATTACCCGGACTAACATAGCAGTATGACCGGGCACGTCGAGGCACCGGGTCAGGCGGATCACTTGGTTCTGAACACGGTTGGCCATCTGAAAGCACAACCACAATGCAAAGACATCAAAATTTCTAGGGAAAATTGGACAGCATAACAGCTGTAAATGCTCAGAAAAATATTTGAGACATCCACAACAGTTTGCAATACCACTCAACAACATCATATCAAGATTCTGATCCAATTAGCAACATACTAGAATAGTAGAAACTGAACTGGGGCTTGTAGCATCAATCCTATAAGCTACTACGGATTAGTAACACGTGAACCTAATAGAAGGAGAGACCTAGTCCTTAACCCACGTTGAATGAGAAGAGAATGACTCAGATCAGAGGCATAGGGTAAAGTAGTAAAAGAGCCTTACGTTCCCTCCCACAATCAATTCCCCTACATATAACTAAAGCATTTCTAGACTCGACATCGACCAGTTTGGCTCAACGAACCTACAGGTAGTCCGGCTCTGATACCAACGCTATCAGGACCCTGATTCCAAGTGACATCGATCTAGCCGGTAACACCTCATATCACTTTGCGGCCTCACGCACGGTATCCCACGGGTGTCTCCTTACCATGGCCCGGGACCATTTGCGCCTTTTGGCTCACGTATATGATAGTGTCGCTAGCATCTATATGACAGAGAACCCGAGCCGACATGGCTAGTCGTGAACCCAAAGCGGCACAGACCTATGGAGACAGGCATACATGAATCACATCGAGCATGTCGGTCATCAGCGAGTGATTCCGGGCTGTAGCGTTGGGCTAACACGACTCCGGTGAACCGGGCTGTAGCAGGCTAGGCAGGACAACGGATATCATCGCGTGACATTTCCCCAAAGGGACAGACATAGGAACGAAGTGAAACACATGCCGGCCAGTCAAGTGTCCTGAGCAGTAGTGCTGGGCTAGCAGGACTCCGGTGAACCGGGCTGTAGCGGACTACTATGGCTCGAGGAACACTAGACTACATTTCCCCATAAGAAACGCTGCCAAGGATAAACAACTAGATTGTCGGATCCGACTCATACCAAGCATTTCAATCATACACACAATATGCTCGATATGAGTGCATACAACATGGCATCACAACAAAACTCTACAATTCAAGTACTTTATTCAAAGGCTCCAAAGAGCCATACATAACAAGTTCATACAGATAGGGGTCACATGACCCGACACTCAAGTCATACACTCACACAAGCACATGCGGAAGCAACTAGTCTGAGTACAGACTCTAGAAAGAAAGAAGGATTCTCAAGCCTGTCTATCTACATAGGGCCCTCCATGGCCAGGATCACCACCTGGGTGGCTAGTCACTCGTCGACATCAAGGTCTACGTAGAACCCATCGGAGGGGGCGGTGTTGTCGTCTGAAAACAGTAATTAAGCAAACATGAGTACAAAGGTACTCAGCAAGTCTTACATCAGAACCTACTAAACATGCTTATTCTCAAGAAGGTGGTGGGTTAATGCAGCAAGCCAGCTTTGACTCTTGGCTAAGCTATCCTATGGAACTCCACCAGTAAAATAGTTTTCGCACACGAGTCCACTACTCACCAACACAATACTCCACCGGGGATCCTCCCTCGTCATCCTACGAGAGGGCCATCCTCGGTACTCACACTTATCTTGAGTCTTTTAGTGGTATCCATTAACTTGTCTATGAACTGTATAGGCAACCAAGTAGTCCTTTACCGCGGGCGTGGCTATTCGAATAGTTTTATACCCTGGAGGGGTGTACTTCTTCATACACGCTTTCACCACTTACCGCCGTTTACACGACATGTACTCGGCAACCTTCAAGCGAAAGCCTAGCAAGGGTATTGGCCACGGCCTGCCTAAACACTTAAGTCTCTAGTCCAGGTTTCTCGCCTATCCAGGTTCCATCCGCAGGGAGTCCGGCCGAGGTTTCCACATACGGCCCCGAACGATGTGAACAGGGTCCCGAGACGCCAAACGGGCGCCCGGCATACCCGGCCACGGTGTATCTACTGCAACATAGCCCACCCCTAGGGTCAGCGCTACGCACGGCCGCCAACACATAACCTACAAACACCAGAAACTATTTGCAACTACTGGACAAAGTACTAAGGTGATTAAGAAGCCGAGAGGGTCCATTGGTTTCGGGCCCAATGTACGGTAGTAACTGCATCTTAAATCACACATACAGATCTTAGTTCTTAGGGACGGCCTCAATGAAACAACCCACCATGTACTCCTACATGGCCTCTCATCGATACCTTTACCAAAACATGTTCAACGCATCCCTCACATTACCGACATAAGCATTTCACTCTAGCCCATCACCCAGATGAACCAGACCTGACACAACTCTAATCATAGCAGGCATAGCAAGGTAGGAATCGCATACATGGCTCAATCAACTCCTACACATGCTAGTGGGTTTCATCTAGTTACTGTGGCAATGACAGGTCATACAGAGGATAAGGGTTCAACTACCGTAGCACACAGCAGTTTGAATCGCGTTGTCTTAATGTAGTAAACAAGAGCAGAAGCGAGAACATGGGTTTGTATTGGAATGATCAATGGTTGCTTGCCTGATGGAGTGGTAGTGGGATACTGCCCTTCAGTTGGATACTCGTGAATATCCTCGGAGGCAGAACCTACCACGAAGAACACATCGAACACAATCAACACATGACGATATGCAACAATATGATGCATGCTATGACATGGCAATATGAATGTGTCTTGGCCTAATGTAAGTTATAATAGAAAGGAATGAACTCATTTGAATCAAAGATTCAAATATTAGCTCATTAAACATGGCCTTAATAGGGCATTTCCTTATTCTGCTTAAACAGCAAGGTAAACTTGTTTTTTCATGCATGAAACCATTACAGATGGATAGATTGAATTTTTCTGATCATTTTTCATATATAAATCTTTGCATTTGGAGCTATGGTTGATCTTCTATGATTTTTAGAAGTTTTGACTATTTTCTGGAATTTCCTGGATAAAAATAAATCCAGAAAATACATTACTGCGTCAGCATTGCGTCATGCTGACCTCAGTAGGTCAAAGGCGCCAGCCCAGGTCAAACCTGACTGGTGGGCCCCTTCTGTCAGCCTCTCGGCTAATTAACAGTGTTAGATTAACACTAATTAGCTGTCAGTGGGGTCTGGGCCCACATGTCAGTGACTGATTTAATTAAAATTAGTTAAACTAATCCTAATTTAGTTAGCCGACCGGCCCCACCTGTCATAGACTCAGGGGGGGTCTACCTGGGCCCACCCAGGGGTCAAACTGGGTCAAACTCGCCGGCGTTGAGCCGCCGGCGAGGCCGAGACGGCGGAGGGCTTCGGTTTTGGTCCTCCGGTGACCAAATCGACGGCGGAGACGTGCTACGCATAGCTGGGCCTCGTGCGCATCTAGTGGGGCAAGTGGGAGGAGCTGGGGTGGAGCGAGCTCGCCGGAATCGAGCTCGTGGTGGCGGCCGGAGTTCGGACGGAGGGGCTACGGTGCACGGCAAGGCGAGGAAGTGCGTGCGTTAGGCTCCTGGGGACACACTGAATGCGGTGGTGCGCTCGGACGCGTGCTTGCACGGCCGTAGCCACGACGGCGACATGGCCGGCGGCGAGGAGCGCTCGGGCTCGAAGGGGGCGGTGGCTATGAGGCGTAATCGAGCACGGGAGCTAGGGGGAAAGGAAGAGGAGCTCACAACGGAGTCGGAGAGGGGGTCAGCGAGCTCGGGGAGGTCCTGGTGACGGTGAATCAGCCGGAGACGGCTCGGGTGCCCGAGGTTGAAGACGAGGGCGTAGACGGCGTTCGGCGGCGTTTGGGGTCGCATGGGTCGGCGAAGAGGTCCAGGGCGACGAGGCGGAGCGATTGGGCTCGTCGGAGGGGCGAGGGAGTGGCTGTGGTGGCAACTACGGCGATCGGCGGCGAGGTACGCGCTCGACTGTCGGGGGAGATAGTGAGGGAGACGAGGGGGAGAGTGAGCGAGGATGAGAGGGGGGCGTGGGGGTCGCGTGGCACCTCTAGGCGTCTCCGGGCGTCGGCGGAAGCAGGAGGTGGCCAGCGCGCGGCGAGCACGCGCCCCTGCCTCCTGCCGCGAGGTGGACGATGACTGGCTAAGCCAGTAGGCTGGGCCGAGCCAGGTGGGCTGGCCAGCTCAGGTAAGGCCCAGGTGGCTCCCTCTCTCTCTTCTTTTTTTAGATTTGTTTCTGTTTTCTATTTAACTGCAATTGTTGGGCTTTATTAAAAATACTAAAACGTTTCCAAAAATCCTGAAAATAATTGTGGCCTCTGTTTCGATTATTTCCAACAGCAAACATTTATTTCCAGAATTATTTGGGCATTTAAATTATTTGATAGCATTTAAATGCCAAAATTCAAATACTTATGATTTAATTCAATGACCTTCTGTTGGCCTAGAAAAATGTGCACCAATTTTTTCCAGAGGTTTTAACCCAAGACAAAGAGGGTGAACTTTTTAGAAGGGCATTTCAGGTTCATTGAAAATAATTTTAGTAAACCCTAGTTGTTTCCAGGGGGTGTTGGGGGTTTCTGCCTTCCCCATTTCAAATTTAAAAGAAATTTAAACATGATGCACACTCTAATGCTTGAACTAACTAGGGCGTGACAGCGGAGTTGCTCCGTTGGCCACGTCGTTCGCCATAGCTTCCGTCGGAGACGTCATCTACTCTGCCAAGGCTTCGGGCGGTGAGGATGGAAGGAGGATGTGGCTTCCGGAAGTCCATGGCAGCTTCGCCGCGTCCAGGCGACGTGGGCTCCCTCGCGCCGGTGTCCGTCGTTGCTCGCTCGCCCACGCCGGTGGTCGGCCAAGAGGTGGGACGGAGGGGTGGCGGCGAATCCGGTCGACCAGGCTCTGGAAACGGAGGGGAGGCGGCAGATCCGGCCAGCCAGGAGCTGGAGACGGGGGAGGCGGCCGATCCGGTGAAGATCGGCGACAACCACAGGGGGAGGTCGGGGATCGAGGGGAGAAGCGGCGAGGAGGGGGCC